>NC_064646.1:528056220-528356220 GCF_023864345.2 Schistocerca serialis cubense
CCACTAGAGCGCGCCCCACTAAGCACAACAGCGCAGGCGCAGCGCTGGTCCGTCTCCTCACTACGAGATGGCGCTGCCTTAGAGACGGACCAAATTCTGCTTCCGCCGATCTGCGTATTAATATGTAACGCAGCCAATGAGATTGCTGCTAACGTAGAACCTTTTCTCCTCGCGGATCACACTCGCGCAGTGATACCTGAACGCGCGAGGTATTATAACGAGTGTACAGACCTCCAATTAGTCAGTCTGCATTAGTCTGTACCAGTCTATAGTCAAGTTTCAGTGTGCGCCTAATAAGATTATCATATTCCTGTACATAGCCACGAAGATAAATGTATAGACACTTTGTCAAGTATCAGAGATATGTGAGAATAAGATTAACGTACCAAGACCAAAGGAACTTCAGATTGTCAATTGTAAATAGCATCCAGAATCAAGTTACGTAATGTTTATGCTTGTTATCATTTTAATAAATGTGTGAGAAAATTAATCAAGTTCTGTTTGAAGTCGGTCACCGTCAACCTGCTACTCTAAGCGTGCAAGTGGCATATCTACCGTCCGACCTAACGGCAGAAGATAAACACGCCACAATAAGACCACGAGACATATTGCTGACACTCGCCTACTTCGTTAGATCGACAAGTCAAATAATCTGATGGTGTGTGTACCGAATGTCTTACAGTACGCACACCACATTACAATTTCAGAAAAAACTGGATGATTCATTCAGGAGAGAGAGCTCCACAAATTGAGCAAATCAATAGCGCATTGGTCCATCTCTGGCACCTGTGCAAGATTGGCACTGATGACAGAGTTGTCGAGTGTCCTCCTGAGGAATATCGGGCCAAATTCTGTCCTATTGATCCATCAGATCGTCAAAATTCTGAGACTGTTGGAGGACCCTACCCATAACGCTCCAAATGCTCTCAATTGGGAAGACATCCGGCAAACTTGTTGACCGAGGTAGGGTTTGCGAAGCACCAAGAAAAGCAGTAGAAACTCTCGCCCTGTGGAGGCAGGCATTATCTTGCCGAAACGTAAGCCAAGGACAGCTCGCCACGAACGGCGACAAAACGAGGCGTAGAGTAGCATCGACTTACTGTCGTGCCGCAAGTGTTCCGAGGATGACAACCGAAGGAGTGCTGAAAACAAATGGCACCTCAAACCGTCACTTCCGGTTGTCGCACCGTATGGCGGGTGACAGACACGTTGATATCCCTCTGCTATCCGGGGTACCTCCAGACGCGTCTTCAGTCTGGAATAAAATTGTCTTCAGTGATGAGCTCTGCTTGAAATTGAGCCACAGTGACCAGCAAAGACCTGCCTGGGGACACCCCGGAGTGTAGTGGGATACCAACCGACAGCAAAACAACCGGAACTGATAGTCTGGAGTGCCACTTGTTTTCGTAGCAGGTCACTTTCGGTTGTTATCCTCGGAAAACTTGTGGCATAGCAGTAAGTCGACACTATTTGGTTGCCATCCACAGCACCCTTACAGCACAGTGATACGTCAACGATAATCTACGCCCCTTTTGATTGCCCTTCCTGCTCTTACATTTCAGCAAGATAATGCCCGCCCGCACACTGCGAGAGTTGCTATTGCTCGTCTTCACGCTCGCCAAACTCTACCTCGGCCAGCGAGGTTGCCGGATCTCTCCCCAACTGAGAACATTTGGAGCATTACGGGCAGGGCTTTAATGATGTCAGGATTTCGATGACAGAATTGGGCACCCAATATCCGTCAGGACGACATCCGACAACTCTGTCGATCGAAGCCGAGCCGAATAACTGCTTGCGTACAGGCCAGAGGTAGACCGACGCGTAGTCGAATTGCTCAATTTCTGAAGCTCTTTCTCTCGAATAAATCATCCAACTTTTCTGAAATTTTAATTATTTGTTTGTCTGTGCACGTACATCACATCTGCCAGTTTCCATCCCTCTGGACAATTCCTTCGTGGTGTGACGTTTTCTTGACTTAGAGCGGCATTTACACGTGAGTAATTTCCTGTGCACACTAAGTGCAGCAGCTGTTGCAAGTACATGCACGGGAACAGACTTTCACTCAGCTCTGTCCCGTGGCACAATCTTCTGGGCCTTTGCAGCTAAGGGGAAAAAGTACAGGGTCTTCATTAATGAGTGGTGCATTTTCATATATTTATTGATTTATATGGGCACATTTTACATCATAATTTTACATCACTACATGACTACGGAGAGCACAGGCTCGCTGTGTCGTTGGGACCGGAACACGGGTCCGGGAACTGCGACGGACGAGCCCGGACGCGGTCGGGGTAGTATCTGGAGCTCAGCGGGAACGTGACACGCACACCGACAGTGGCCCCAATGCCCGATGCGACGACGGTGGGCCCGGGAGCTGTGACGGGCAGTCGGCCGACGAGACGGGAGGAGACGTCTGGCGAACTGAAGACGAGATCACAGCCAGTGAAGTGGCCTGCCGGGGACAGTGTGTTAATAGCAGATGGCAGGCAGGGTGCAAGCTGGCCGTATCGTGTGGTGTGACGTCATTACGGTGCGGCACGGGCATTCGAAATGGACGCGGCGGCCAGCTCGCGTGACGCAGTCTGCCGGCTGCCGGAGTGCCCGTTTGGAGCACGGTCTCGGGGGCTGCCCGGCCAGGTCGGGGACGGGACGAGGTGGGTGTGGCTGCGCACTGGCAGCTGGCGGTACCCGTGCACCGCTGATGGCTAGGGGAGTGGGCTCTGCCTAACAGGTCACACGGGGAGTGTCGTCCGTGGACAAGTCCTCCACTGAAACTTCCTAGCAGATTAAAACTGTGTGCCGGACCGAGACTCGAACTGCTAGGAAGTTTCATATCAGCGCACACTCCGCTGCAGAGTGAAAATCTCATTCTGGGAACATCCTCCAGGCTGTGGCTGAGCCATGTCTCCGCAATATCCTTTCTTTCAGGAGTGCTAGTTCTGCAAGTTTCGCAGGAGAGCTTCTGTAAAGTTTGGAAGGTAGGAGACGAGATACTGGCAGAAGTACAGCTGTGAGGACGGGGCGTGAGTCGTGCTTGGGTAGCTCAGGGGTAGAGCACTTGCCCACGAAAGGCAAAGGTCCCGAGTTCGAATCTCGGTGCGGCAGACAGTTTTAATCTGCTAGGAAGTTTCATATCAGCGCACACTCCGCTGCAGAGTGAAAATCGCATTCAAGTCCTCCACTGGTTTGAAGAACTGAATGAGAATCGGAGTAGTTGAGGTGAAATCTGTCTCAATTCTGTCCACGGAGACTTTAGTCGGCTCGCCCTTACATTTGATCTGCAAAATGTTCTCGTCACGGTGATCGTGCGGTGCACTCTATGGCAGCGTAAGTGGTGGCCGTGCCACGTCTACGCACAATACCGGGTCAAAAGTATTTAATGCGACAAACTCCTGGAGGTTGTAGGGGACGTCAAAACAAATATTTTCCCTAATGTCATTTTTACCTATGAGGATTATTTAAACTGGTGGAGGCTGTATTATGCTCGTCAGTTGTTAGACGCCGTATTGCGATCTTGAGATGTTAGAGGGTTTATTACGCTCTTCAGTTGTGGGCAACTGCTGTCCACCAGTGTAGTAGTGCATTGTCTCTGTTTACTAGTAGAGCGATACATCTGGAGTGAGTACACTGACACGGTTTGTGCGTACTACGTAGCGCACCACAACGGACGAGCTGCACAGCGGGTTTAGCAACAGCAATATCCTAATCGCCGTATCCCGCATCATACGACCTTTGCTGCTGTGTACCAACGTCTGCGTGAGACCGGGTCATTTAGCACATTACCTGGACAGGGACGCCGTCGCACGGTAAGAACGCTGCAGTTTGAGGAAGCTGTCTTGTAGCATGTGGAGCCGGGTGCTTCAGTCAGCACTCGTGCAATTGCACGTGACATTGGGACTAATCAGACGAATGTAAGAACAGTCCTTCGAGAGCAATTGTTACGTCCATTTCACTTATAGCGTGTCCACAACCTGGAACCAGTTGATTATCCACCCAGAGCACAGTTTTCGCAGTGGTACCTGGAACAGTGTGAAATGCATCCTACATTTCCATCCTCTGTGTTGTTTAGCGATGAAGCAACGTTCGGGGGCGATGGAGTCTTCAACATGCACAATTCGCATGTTTGGAGTGAGGATAACCTACATGCCACAGTTACTAGCGCTCATCAAGTGCGGTTCTTCGTTAATGTGTGGGTCGGTGTTGTTGGGGATTGTTTAATTGGGCCGTATGTGCTACCTAGGCCATTAAATGGCAGGCACTATTACAGTTTTCTCGCCAGAGCATTGCCAGAATTGCTGGAAGACGTCCCGCTCCCTACAAGACAACGCACGTGGTGCCAACATGACGGGCCGCCGGCATATTTCAGTGTGTCGATTCCTGGACCGACGATTCCCAGAAACGTGGATTGGCAGAGGTGGTCCTGTACCGTGGCCTGCTCGATCCCCAGATATGTCCCCTCTGGACTTTTTTGTGTGGGGAGAGATGCGCAACCTTGTTTACGCACCTCCTGTTGCATCAGAAGAGGATCTGGTTGCCCGGATAGTAGCAGCAGCAGGAACAGTTAAGGATACTGCTGGGGTTTTGCCCGTGTCAGACATAACATGATCCGACGGTGTAACCTTTGTTTACGTGTGTCAATGGAGGCATTTCTGAAAATCTATTGTAATTGAAATTGGGTTGTGTTAATGAGTTGTCTCTTGGTCATAAAAAAATGGAAAAGTGTTTCTTGGTTTAATTAATTTGCCGCCAGAGAAATCTTCCTCTACCGGTTTAAATACTCCTCATAGGAAAAAATGACATTAGGGAAAAATATTTGTTTTGATGTCCCCTACAACCTCCCAGAGTTTGTCGGTATAAATACTTTTCACCCTGTATAATGTGGAACAGTGTAAATCGGCTCGAGCAAATACCCACCGGTACTGTGCCGTGTCGGCGCGTGCAGTCGGAGGTCGGCTGTACGACTGCGCAGATGTTGTGCCGGTGTCGGGCACCGAGGCAGCGTGTGACGGTAGTACCTCCTCCACTAATTCACCGGGAATGGCGAGCGAGTGAGCACAGGCGAGGTGTACAGGTGGAATACCGATGTCGTCCTTGGGATTATTCGCAGGTCGAGAAGTACGAGCCGAAGTGCGTCCGTCCGGGTGATGCCGTGACACGTCAGGGATGCTTCCGGTATACAGTGGAGCCGTTCCGGGTGGCTACGCAGACGTCAAGTGCACGACGACGAGCCCGGAACTGTGTCGGACTGCCGTCGCGTGCCGCCGAATGTGCAAACTACGTCTCATCTCACTGGCTCAAATGGCTCTGAGCACTATGGGACTTAACTTCTGAGGTCATCAGTCCCCTAGAACTTAGAACTACTTAAACCTAACTAACCTAAGGACATCACACACATCCATGCCCGAGGCAGGATTCGAACCTGCGACCGTAGCAGTCGCGCGGTTCCAAACTGTAGTGCCTAGAACCGCTAGACCACCGCGGCCGGCTCATCTCACTGGCACCGTTTGATTCGTGGACACGACAGGACGAAGCAAACAGTCGGCACTCGTTCAAATCCGTCAAGGTGTCAGTGGGGGGCCACGCATTGTACTCGATCCGCGTGGTCCGCGGCTGACAGAATCGGAAATAGGCGTAACTGTCCACGAGGCGTGGACATCTAGCTCACACTGGCTTTTGCTTCGCTGGGTGCTCCACCGTCGTCACAGGTTGGCCCGGCCATTAAATCTCCTCCCACAGGTAAACGCTGACGTGCTGCTACCCACGTGATTCTGTGGGATGCCTGCCACAAGTTTGGCATAAGCTACGTTTAATATTTTTTGTGGGATCTGAAATTTAAAAACCTCTCTCACACCGGCCCGATTGAGCTTCACAGATCAGGATAGTAAAAAACACGCGAATATTTAGGGAATTTTCATTCACAAAGCAGGCTTATCACATTCACACAGTTCAATGCTGTCCTATCCTGATTAAATTGAGCTTAACTTAAATTCCATAAGGCAGTGAAGCAATTTCGAAGTCTCGGTGCGACGAAAATTGTCAGTCGACCTTCTGAAAACATTTGTAATAATTATTAACTTTCGGTGACCACACGGGGAAGACCGGAGATGTGCTGGTAAGACCGTGTTAGCCCATTTATTGAAAGTAATAAACTGGATATCTCGAGCGTACAAAACGGCAGGTTCGTCCAATGTAAATCAGACGTTCCCCACTGATCCCGTGCAACACAGCATAGTAAGCAGACACTGTCAATAGTAATCAGTTAAATAATACGCGAACACACTTCCTTTAGTTTAGTTCATGTATTAAATTCCTTCTCATACAGAATCTCATCAAGATGGCGACTAGCTCAACAATACATACATATACATCTTCGTTCTTTCACGGCTAATCGGCAAGATCTCCTTCATTCTTTTCATAAGAGAAAACATAGATAGCAGAGAAGGTATTCCATGGAGTAAATGCACGCTCCAAGGAATAATAGGGCCTGAAACTACTTTGCATTGATAAAAGATAAGAAGAGATATTTCGAGATATGTACTGAGTTATATATTTTTATAATATTTCTGAAAATATCGCGTAGAGACCGCAGCAAGAGACATTACATACGGTAGTGCTCAGGTGATCATTAGTGACAACGTCGGATTTCAAACAGAGTCCACAAAGTGGGTACCCCATCTTCTCACCACAGACGACAAATTTCATCATCTTGATGCGTACAAACAGCTACTGTTACGCTACCAAATTGAAGGGGAACATTTTGTGCACCGGATTTTGATCTGTGATGAAACGTGAGTACACTATTACGCACGGGAATCGAAAAAAGCAGCCCAAAATGGCACAAAAAAGACCAATCTACACCCACTGACGACTCTACACCCACGGAGTGCCTAAAATTGTCTCTGTGTGGGGAAGGTTATTGCGACAGTCTTTTTTTTTATTTTAAGGAAGTTCTCATCAGTTTTGTCCAAGAATGCTGTACTGTGAGCGCCGTATACTACTGCCATTTTTTGCATAGATCGGAAAGCGAATATCGTCAGAAAATACCAAATCTGGGGCGTGACTGTGCTCGGCCCCACACGGCAGCCCGGACTCGACAAAAAGTTCGGGAGCTGTCGTGTGCCACACTAGGACATCCTCCCTACACTCCGCACTTATTGTCCTGTCATTTTCATTTGTTTGGACCACTAAAAGAAGCAGTCGGACGACACAGATCTAACAACAATTGCGCTGTCAAAGTGTTTGTGTGAACCCTGCTGTTACAGCCACATTCATTTTGTGAAAACGGGGTTGAGAAAACTACCTATCCCCTGGGAAAAATGTATTTCCCATTCAGAAGACTATACACAGATTAAATAACTTGTGTGTATGAGTTTTTCTGAAGTGAACTTTTCTGAAGTGAACTTATAAACAAAAAATTCAAATTAATATTTGAATTTCCTTTGTACGTGAGCATAAAACATGTTCAAAAACTGCGCAACAGCGACGTCAGGTACTTACATCTGTAAGTGTTTAAGACGGTGGATCTCGGCAAGTGCTCCGTCTGTGAGACTCGTCGCAAAAGTCAGGCTCAGGTGGCGCAGTGACGGGCACCCCCGAGAAATGGTGACCACCGCGTCATCCGGGAGGTCGGTGGCGTGCGGCAGGTCCAACTTCTGCAGCAGTGGTAGGCAGCCGGGCCTGCAGTTGTTCAAAACAACACCTGTTGTGAATGTAAATCTAAGCCGCACAGGTGAAATATTAGTCAGACCCTCAAAAGAGTACCGTATTTACTCGAATCTAACAAGGGGAAGGCCTCAGACACGGCCAACCGATTCGGCTCAAATTTGGCAGGTCGCTTGTGTACAACCCAAAACGAAGGAATCTAAGATACACTCCTGGAAATGGAAAAAAGAACACATTGACACCGGTGTGTCAGACCCACCATACTTGCTCCGGACACTGCGAGAGGGCTGTACAAGCAATGATCACACGCACGGCACAGCGGACACACCAGGAACCGCGGTGTTGGCCGTCGAATGGCGCTAGCTGCGCAGCATTTGTGCACCGCCGCCGTCAGTGTCAGCCAGTTTGCCGTGGCATACGGAGCAGTCTTTAACACTGGTAGCATGCCGCGACAGCGTGGACGTGAACCGTATGTGCAGTTGACGGACTTTGAGCGAGGGCGTATAGTGGGCATGCGGGAGGCCGGGTGGACGTACCGCCGAATTGCTCAACACGTGGGGCGTGAGGTCTCCACAGTACATCGATGTTGTCGCCAGTGGTCGGCGGAAGGTGCACGTGCCCGTCGACCTGGGACCGGACCGCAGCGACGCACGGATGCACGCCAAGACCGTAGGATCCTACGCAGTGCCGTAGGGGACCGCACCGCCACTTCCCAACAAATTAGGGACACTGTTGCTCCTGGGGTATCGGCGAGGACCATTCGCAACCGTCTCCATGAAGCTGGGCTACGGTCCCGCACACCGTTAGGCCGTCTTCCGCTCACGCCCCAACATCGTGCAGCCCGCCTCCAGTGGTGTCGCGACAGGCGTGAATGGAGGGACGAATGGAGACGTGTCGTCTTCAGCGATGAGAGTCGCTTCTGCCTTGGTGCCAATGATGGTCGTATGCGTGTTTGGCGCCGTGCAGGTGAGCGCCACAATCAGGACTGCATACGACCGAGGCACACAGGGCCAACACCCGGCATCATGGTGTGGGGAGCGATCTCCTACACTGGCCGTACACCACTGGTGATCGTCGAGGGGACACTGAATAGTGCACGGTACATCCAAACAGTCATCGAACCCATCGTTCTACCATTCCTAGACCGGCAAGGGAACTTGCTGTTCCAACAGGACAATGCACGTCCGCATGTATCCCGTGCCACCCAACGTGCTCTAGAAGGTGTAAGTCAACTACCCTGGCCAGCAAGATCTCCGGATCTGTCCCCCATTGAGCATGTTTGGGACTGGATGAAGCGTCGTCTCACGCGGTCTGCACGTCCAGCACGAACGCTGGTCCAACTGAGGCGCCAGGTGGAAATGGCATGGCAAGCCGTTCCACAGGACTACATCCAGCATCTCTACGATCGTCTCCAAGGGAGAATAGCAGCCTGCATTGCTGCGAAAGGTGGATATACACTGTACTAGTGCCGACATTGTGCATGCTCTGTTGCCTGTGTCTATGTGCCTGTGGTTCTGTCAGTGTGATCATGTGATGTATCTGACCCCAGGAATGTGCCAATAAAGTTTCCCTTTCCTGGGACAATGAATTCACGGTGTTCTTATTTCAATTTCCAGGAGTGTATTTTGGGTCAACACCCCCTCGTTTTTGAGAAAATCACCCCTAAAGGTTATGGCGAGCAATCAACTCAAAATTGGCGGGATCGATACATAATTGTAATTACATTTTTCATCATCAGGTATGAGGTCCGAAAACGCATACTTTTCCAGAAATGGGGGTAAGAAACTTTTACAACTGCCGCTTCTGTACCGACGTGCAAAACGCTTTCCGCCGGCAGCGCCGATAGCACAAAGGTAACTGGCTCGGAATGGGAGAACCCGGGTTCGAATCTCGAAGAAACCTAGCGGATGTTATTATTTTCATTTGTATTTTTCCATATCTCAATTGATAAGGATAGGACGGTTAATAAGGTAAGTAAATCAATAAAGAATGATAATAATAAGGTAAGCAAACTAACTTCCCAAACGCCGTGAGTTAGTAAAGTATTAAACTTTTAAGCCTCGTCACATGAAAACAACTCCGAGCAAGAGTGCTGCGAATTCCTCACGAGGGATCACAGACAGCCAACCGTGCGACGCTTGTTTACAGCGAGGCACGGGACAGAATGTACGCGCGGAGAGTTTTGTTGTCCCGGTTGCCTCTTCGTCATATCATAGTTGAGAACCTGGAAGAGTGAAGGTGTGCAGCACGAGCCTTATAGAAGTCAATCGGAAAGAGTTGTTTTCCGTCATAGGCTGCCGCGAACCTCGCCGATACATGTAGTGATTTTTCCATCGTTAATGCGCCGAATGAAATACGATTTATGAATGAATACAGTCCTTCCGTAAGTAACATATGACGAGTATTGTCTGTAGTTTGTGGTGATTAGCTCGTCTGTTTATGCTGTAGTAACTAGTTATTGTTTGTTGTGAAATATTTTTTCGAGATTCGAACCCGGGTTCTTCGAGACCCAGCCAGTTACCTTGGCCGGTGCGCTATCAGCGCTGTCGCCGAATAGCGTTTACCACCTGGGCACAGAAGCGGCAGTTATAAAAGTTTCTTTCCTCGATTTCTGGAAAAGTTTGCGTTTACGGACCCCATACCCGATGATGAAAAATGTTCTATTTACAATTATCTATCGATCCCTCCAATTTCGAGTCGATTGCTCTTCACAACTTTTAGGGGCGATTTTCTCAAAAACGCGGGGGTGTTGACCCAAAATAACTTAGATTCCTTCGTTTTAGGTTGTACACAAGCGACCTGCCAAATTTGAGCCGAATCGGTTGGCCGTGTCTGAGGCCTTCCCCTTGTAAGCCGCACTTGAATCGAAACCGCACCTGAAAAATGAGACTCGAAAGCAAGGAAAAAAATTTTTCCCGAATCTAAGCCGCACCTGAAATTTGAGACTCGAAATTCAAGGGGAGAGAGAAGTTTTAGGCCGCACCTCCAAATCGAAACAAAGTTGGTTCATTTTAATACGAGACACAATTTAGGTCGAATGAATGACGATACAGCTACAGTAGTTTGGTTCGAGTCGTAAGCTTAGCAATTAAGCTTTACCAGGTAGCCATTGCTATGCGTCAGGCGCTCCGTCGGTATTTATACGGGTATCCTTCCTTTTTCACGTGCTTCGTCTGGTTTGAATTGATTGCTTATATTTCTTTGATCTCGTAAGTGCCGTTCTCTTTGTTATAGGTGTTTACGTCACTCTGAGCGGAAAATGCATTACTGTACTGTGTCACGCATTGTTTGTAGCATTATGATAGTGAGTGTTTATGGCCTGTCGCCGCTCGCGGCATGGCTTGCTTATGTGCGCGCTACCGCCGCTTACAATGGCAGCGGGGGGTGGGGGGCGGGGGAAGATGTTCTGAACGAGAGTTTAGCGAAAATTTTTCTCCGTTTGAAAATCTTTGCAGACGCCTCTTTAGTACATTACATTCTGCACAGAAATTAGAGTCATCTTAGATTTAAAAATCTAGTCAATTGCCGTGCTTCATTTCTGACTGTATCACTAATAGGCATAAGAATAATACGAATAGGTCTAGCGGTTCTAGGCGCTCAGTCCGGAACCGCGCAACTGCTACAGTCGCCATGCCTCGGGCATGGATGTGTGTGATGTCCTTAGGTTAGTTAGGTTTAAGTAGTTCTAAGTTCTAGGGGACTGATGACCACAGATGTTAAGTCCCATAGTGCTCACAGCCATTTGAACCATTTAATACGAATATAAACATGACATGATATGTACATTCTTCCGCGTTTGCTGTTGTCTCACTCTAGTTTCGTAGTTTATTACGCAGACAGGATTTAAATGAGATAGCAGCAAACACGAAAGAATACATGGCAAAATGTTTATATTCGTATTATTATATTGTGGTGAAGAGAATACCGCATGTGATTCACAATTCATAAAATTTCCTATTAGCAATCATCTCTTCTCACAGGTAGGTAAAAATTCAGAATGTAGAGTTGGCCATATTGACAAAAACCCCAAACAGTCTTGCCAGTCGGATTTTCATAGTACATTGAAATGCTGCTACATTCGAAGATGAACAATACGGTATTTGTATTTACTTCGTAGGATAATGTATGAAAATGCAGTGGTCGTAACTCGGGGCGGAGGAAAAAGCTCATCTTCCATTTTTTTTTTTAATTTATTTACTGACGCAGAGGTTTTGGCACCAGTATTTATCTTTGTGCCTGCAAAGCAAGCCTGTGTAGCACTACATATATTCGACGGCAGAAGTTAGTTGTGGCGGCACCTATGAACATTTTTCAGAACTTCCGCTTACTTTGCACTCGATTCTAAGCCGCAGGCGGATTTTTGGATTACAAAAACCGGAAAAAAAGTGTGGCTTAGATTCGAGTAAACACGGTACACAGGGATGGCTAGAGGACAAATGTAAGGAGGTAGAGGCTTATCTCACCAGGGGTAAGATAGATACTGCCTACAGGAAAATTAAAGAGACCTTTGGAGAAAAGAGAACCACTTGTATGAATATCAAGAGCTCAGATGGAAACCCAGTTCTAAGCAAAGAAGGGAAAGCAGAAAGGTGGAAGGAGTATATAGAGGGTCTATACAAGGGCGATGTTCTTGAGGACAATATTATAGAAATGGAAGAGAGTGTAGAAGAAGATGAAATAGGAGATATGATACTGCGTGAAGAGTTTGACAGAGCACTGAAAGACCTGTGTCGAAACAAGGCCCCGGGAGTGGACAACATTCCATTAAAATTACTGACAGCCTTGGGAGAGCCAGTCCTGACAAAACTCTACTATCTGGTGAGCAAGATATATGAGACAGGCGAAATACCCTCAGACTTCAAGAAGAATATAATAATTCCAATCCCAAAGAAAGCAGGTGTTGACATATGTGAAAATTACCGAACAATCAGTTTAATAAGTCACGGCTGCAAACTACTAACGCGAATTCTTTACAGACGAATGGAAAAACTAGTAGAAGCCGACCTCGGGGAGGATCAGTTTGGATTCCGTAGAAATATTGGAACACGTGAGGCAATACTGACCCTACGACTTATCTTAGAAGCTAGATTAAGGAACGTCAAACCTACGTTTCTAGCATTTGTAGACTTAGAGAAAGCTTTGGACAATGTTGACTGGAATACTCTCTTTCAAATTCTGAAGGTGGCAGGGGTAAAATACAGGGGGCGAATGGCTATTTACAATTTGTACAGAAACCAGATGGCAGTTATAGGAGTTGAGGGACACGAAAGGGAAGCAGTGGTTGGGAAGGGAGTGAGACAGGATTGTAGCCTCTCCCCAATGTTATTCAATCTGTATATTGAGCAAACAGTGAAGGAAACAAAAGAAAAATTCGGAGTAGGTATTAAAATCCATGGAGAAGAAATAAAAACTTTGAGGTTCGCCGATGACATTGTAATTCTGTCAGAGACAGCAAAGGACTTGGAAGAGCAGTTGAACGGAATGGATAGTGTCTTGAAAGGAGGATATAAGATGAACATCAACAAAAGCAAAACGAGGATAGTGGAATGTAGTCGAATTAAGTCGGGTGATGCTGAGGGACTTAGATTAGGAAATGAGACACTTAAAGTAGTAAAGCAGTTTTGCTATTTGGGAAGCAAAATAACTGATGATGGTCGCAGTAGAGAAGATATAAAATGTAAACTGGCAATGGCAAAAGCGTGTCTGAAGCAGAGAAATTTGTTAACATCGAGTATAGATTTGAGTGTCAGGAAGTCGTTTCTGAAAGTATTTGTATGGAGTGTAGCCATGTATGGAAGTGAAACATGGACGATAAATAGTTTGGCCAAGAAGAGAATAGAAGCTTTCGAAATGTGGTGCTACAGAACAATGCTGAAGATTAGATGGGTAGATCACGTAACTAATGAGGAAGTATTGAATAGGATTGGGGAGAAGAGAAGTTTGTGGCACAACTTGACCAGAAGAAGGGATCGGTTGGTAGGACATGTTCTGAGGCATCAAGGGATCACCAATTTAGTATTGGAGGGCAGCGTGGAGGGTAAAAATCGTAGAGGGAGACCAAGAGATGAATACACTAAGCAGATTCAGAAGGATGTAGGTTGCAGTAGTTACTGGGAGATGGAGCAGCTTGTAGAGTAGCATGGAGAGCTGCATCAAACCAGTCTCAGGACTGAAGACCACAACAACAACAACAACGGTACACAGATCGCTCTGGAGCGCTGCACACGTGTGTAACTGGTAGTGAGCGGTCTCGAGGCGGTGCAGTAAGGTGTGCTGAGCAGGAGACGTGGCAGAGTGGCGCAGAGGAGGTGTCTCGTCTGCAGGTGACGTGACCACACCGTCAGTGAAGTTGCCGCATTTATTGGGGTATCGACACAGAGCGTCTGCTGTGCCTACAGAGGCTACTGCACAACTCACAGCATAATAGAACAGAGGTCCTAACGAGATTCTAACTGACAGGGAGACGAGTGTCGCGCCTTTTCGACGATAATTTCGTACCTGACAAGAACTGCTGCATTTTCGAGATGAACATTGTAAAGAGAACTGCACGTAACGAACGTACGGTGTTTGGTGCCTCACAGAAGGCTGTCATTCAGAGCTGCACGTAAAGCTCAAAGTTGCAGCTCGAGTTACGCACTGTAATTGAGTCGACAACTTCACGAGCGGTCCGTCATCCGAGTATTATTCTCGATGACTTTTACCTCGATTGTCTTCTCACACAGTTGCCTTTCTCAAATTTTCTCGGTGCACAGGACCTGCTACACAATGCCAAATATTGCAGTCTGACTTCTTCTCCGTCTACAAAATACCGAGGGCGGGAAGAGAGCTTTGTAGTATTTACACTACTAAATGATGTAACAACTCTTTGAAGAACCATTATGTTTTCGGTTGTTCTTTCTAACAATTACAACACAGTGTGAGGGTAGTGGTGTGTAGTATCTGTAAGTGGTTGTTCTTTGGTGGGCGACAATGCCCAGTGGCGCAGAGAGTCGCTAAGTAGAGGCAGTTGTTGAGAGGCTGTGGACGGTGTAGGCTGCGTGAGCCGAAGGCGGTTGCGTAGCGAAGGATTTATCTCTGTGTTTAATAGTAGTGGCACAGTTTGATTAATAGTGTGTTTATGTTTGTGCAGTGTGATAAGGGAAAAAAATTAAATTTTACCAGTTCTTAATGCGTCTCCATCAGTTAGTACCACACCACTGCATGTAACAATGAACGAAATCTCGATATACACGGTCAACTAAAACAAGAGGAATGTAACATAATAATCATTAGTTAAGCCATATAATCTCGAAGGAGACGGGAGCTTATAATTGCATCTCTTGTTAATCAGAAAAACATATCCAAAGGAATCTCAGAACAGATCAGAAGAGAATGACACCTTTCTTCAGCTCCTTTCAACCGTCCGTCTGGACGTCGTCATTCTGGGTGGCCCGTCTCATTCTCTGCCTTCTGAGACACAGCCGAGCCACGACGCAAAGCACGAGTGACGCCTACACTACAGGTGGCGACACCTGACCGCTATCGCACCCTGGTGACATTCTGTGCTAGCTTGGCTCGCTCCGACTCTGCACACTCGTGAAACCGGCACGAACACAGTGGAAAATTCTCTGCAGCCCAACCACCTAAGCAATAGTTTTACACTGACACCTTCCATCTGACCGTGAGGAAGAGGTGGAGCAACCACGAGCTGCACACATTCGACGAGCCAAATGACACGGACTGGACAGTACCCAGTTGGAGTTGTACGGTTTGGTCCAGTGGGTCGTGATACTGCTCATTTTTGTACGACACGAGGTATCGAGTGTACTGGTGACCCAATGAGGTGTTTAATCTGCAGTATGTACCGTGACTTGAGCACTTTTGTTGAGGTTACTGTGAACATTAACAGTGTTTATTTCCACATTCTCAGTAACCAAACGTTTTCCTTCTGTGTATGTTCCTGATCAGTATGCTGTGGACACTCCTGTCATTTGAGATGACAACAGCCATGTTCACAGGGCTGTAAGCATACATACCCAGTTTCATGAACATTCAATAGCCCTGCCACACCTTGACTTCTCCTCTATATCAGCCAGTATAAATCCCATTGGAAAATATGTGGGACTCATACAATGTAGGCTTTCACAGCCGGTGTTGTCTTCAGTTGAAACTTCCTGGCTGAGAGGCCGTGGTCGATGTATAAAATTTCCACCTGACGTTTCGTCTCCATCTGCGGGAGACATCTTCTGAGGTCGACCAGCTACTGCCACTGAGGCACCATGTACTCTCGCATTTATAGAGGGCACCACCGTTCGTCACGTGATGCCGACGGTATGCCTATCTTTGGAAGGCATCATCATTCTCGATTAAGAGTAATTGATTGTCATTCTGCTGGCGCAACGTCGACATCCATATTTTGTCCAACTTTAAAACTTCCTCTTTTCTATTAAAGTTGTTATGGTGTTTGTGAATTTCTATTGCTTCTCTACACATGCGAGCACGATAATGGGATGTTCGTGCTAGAACGCTTGTCTCATTAAATTTAATTTCGTGATTCCCATCTCGAAAAACATGCTCAGCTACGGCCGATTTTTCGGTGTGTCCTAAGCGACAGTTACTTCTATGTTCGGCTAAGCGGGTGTTTACACTTCTTTTCGTTGTTCCAATATATACTTGTCCACAACTGCATGGAATTTTGTATACCCCAGGTGTTGATAGGGGATGTCGGGCGTCTTTTGCAGTTCTTAAATATTCCTTAATCTTCTTGGTGGGTCTGAAGATTGTTTCTAACCCATACTTGGCCAGAACTTTCTCGATACGGTCCGTGACCCACCATGAAGTTTAAGGAATATTTAAGAAATGCAAAAGACGCCCGATATCCCCTATGAACACCTGGGGTATACAAAATTCCATGCAGTTGTGGACAAGTATATATTTCAACAACGAAAAGAAGTGTAAACACCCGCTTAGCCGAACATAGAAGTAACTGTCGCTTAGGACACATCGAAAAATCGGCCGTAGCTGAGCATGTTTTTCGAGATGGGAATCACGAAATTAAAAATTTAATGAGACAAGCGTTCTAGCACGAACATCCCATTATCGTGCTCGCATGTGTAGAGAAGCAATAGAAATTCACAAACACCATAACAACTTTAATAGAAAAGAGGAAGTTTTAAAGTTGGACAAAATATGGATGTCGACGTTGCGCCAGCAGAATGACAATCAATTACTCTTAATCGAGAATGATGACGCCTCCCAAAGATAGGCATACCGTCGGCATCACGTGACGAATGGTGGTGCCCTCTATGCGCTCTATAAATGCGAGAGTACATGGTGCCTCAGTGGCAGTAGCCGGTCGACCTCAGAAGACGTCTCCCGCAGATGGAGACGAAACGTCAGGTGGAAATTTTATACATCGACCACGGCCTCTCAGCCCAGAAGTTTCAACTGAAAAATATGTAGGACTATCTCAAATAGTGGTGGGAAGTAGCAATCGATATCCCCACATTTTTTGTAGCTCTTTGTTTTTTTTCTTTTCTTTGGTTTTTTTTTTAATCTCATTTTGTTCGTTGCATTTGCTCGGGGCGGACGTCGTAAGACGTCCATTGAAGTTCGTTGTTGATCGATTAACTCAGTTTTTTATTACAGAGGGCAGCTAACCCTCTGGCAGAAAACGCTGAGCTACCGTGCCGGCGTAGCTCTAGATGATCTGAGCATTGACGAGTGGCTCCGGCTGGGTTTGGCATACCTGAAACAGCGTCTGGACTCTCAGCCACTGTGAAGGTGTTAATGTGATGTCTTTATGGGGTGAGTAACTTTGTGTATGGTGCACTTAGAATGGCACTCTCTGCTGGCACACGCAAATGTTCACTTAGGTCGTATCAAAGCCAATCACAAACTTGTGAAACTTGAATTTCTGCTGATGTATAAGATATTCAAACAACTTGAGGGAGCACAGTCAGGAGATGTTTTAGGCAACCAATGACACGTAGCCAGGTGAACAGCCCTTCATTTTCGCAGCACAAATGCAATAGGGCAGCATTGTGTGAGGAAGTTTAAAACCTCAATATGCAGGTCACATTCAGACAAACACTGTGATGATAGATGTCAAAAGTTATCAATAGCAAATACTAAATGGTGACGTCTCTAGAAATGGAAGTTTTTGCTTAAATTCCATTTACAATCCAGCTCTCTCTCTCTCTCTCTCTCTCTCTCTCTCTCTCTCTCTCTCTCTCTCTCTCTCTCTCTCTCCTGAAACAACAGAGAGACAGAGTTAATGTTGCTTCCTCTCCTGCTGATAATTAATATTCACAATCAATAACTTCCGGTGTTCATCATCTTTGGTTGTGCAGTGGAGCTAGTATTTACTCTCTCTCTCTCTCTCTCTCTCTCTCTCTCTCTCTCTCTCTCTCTCTCTCTCTCTCTCTGTGTGTGTGTGTGTGTGTGTGTGTGTGTGTGTGTGTGTGTGTGTGTGTGTGTGTGTCCTTTTTGACCAGCATACCGAGGTTTTAAACTTCCTTGCACAGCACACTCTCATCTCTCATTGCATATGTGGCTCTCAAACGGTGGGGTGTGTGCCTATCGAAATATTGGTGGTTGTCAAACACGTCACCAGCTGTGTTCTAATAAGACATTTGAACAAGTACACTCTCGAATAGTACCAAATACGAGAGTCGAGGAAAAAAGTATTTGGTTTTTGGTTCTCCAGCACTTTTCTTTGAAGATAATTGAAGAAAACTTATTTTACAACATATTTTGGTAGCTGAGCTACTTTTCTATGTAGCTGCCACTTAAATTTAAATACCTGTCACAGACTCATTTGCCATCAAGTTGTTGAGCCAGTCACTACTGACCTCTTTCAGTTTGTTGTCATTACCACTGTGCTCTCAGCTCAAAAAGTTCTTCATTTTGTGAAAAATATCATAATCATTTCATGACCAGATCTGGGCTATGACATCGCTGTTCAAAAGCTTTCCACGTAAACTACCATGGCGACGCAGCAGAATGCGGCTGAACATTATCGTGAAGAACCACAGTGCTGCCGGAAAACAACCCATGCATCAGTTTTGATTTGCCTGGCACAGTCTCCGAAGGGTCTGACGGCAGGCTGCAGCATTTTTGGTCTCTCCTTTAACCCTACAGCCAACGAGCAGGATGCCCATTCAATCCCTAAACACTGTGGCTGTAGCCTTTCTGGCGATCAGAATTTGTTGATTTTTTTTTTGTTTTGATGTAAATCATGAATGGTGCCATTTGAATGACACGCACTTTGTTTCTGTACTTTTACATGGAACCCACGTCTTGCAACCAGTGACAATGCGGTTACAAAAATCCCCACCATACTTGTTATGCTGTGTGAGAAATGTTGCTGCCAAATGTCAAGAATACCACCTGGTACACACTTTCTATAGCCGAAATCACCAAAATCAGTTTGATAAAATCCATGTGGTACACACTTTCTATAGCCCAAATCACCAGAATCAATTTGAAAAAACTGATCATGAAATTTCAGGAAAGTACAAGTTCAGTCCATCAAAAGTGGAACGTTTATGGCATCGAATTTTTTTCCTGGGTTTGTCAGTAGCAACTGCCAGTCTGGCTGATCGTTCTTCATCATAAATTTTCCTCTGTCTGCCACTAAATGTGATGCACAATTTTTGAACTAAAACTTCATTCAACACACTTCCATAATGTTTTGTTATGTGTTTATAAATTTCAATACAGCAGACTTTTTGGCATTCAGAAACCACATTATGCTAAGAACCTCACACTTCATGATCATTACAAGGTGCTGTGACTATTGCCTACTTGCTGACACCATTTTCCATAGGTCAACTGCTTCCTGCGCTGGAATCTTCCTCTTTTGACTTCATCCTACCTTTTTATTCTACTCCTTCCCACTTTCTTCTGTGCTCTCACTGAACCTTCAAGAGCTGTTGTCAGAAATCCTTTTACTTATTTTATGTGTTCCGCTAAATCTGTTCCCCTTTTCTTAATGAAGTTTAGGAGATTTCTTTGCTTCTTTATGCTTTTCACTACCCCATTACTCCTCACTTTACCCACTCATGTTGTTTTCTCCATTCTTCTTTCAACCTCACATCTCAAATTCTTTAAATCTCCCTCACACACACACACACACACACACACACACACACACACACACACTCTCTACATCTAGATCTACATCCACATAGATATTCTGCAAGTCGTCATATGGTGTGTGGCAGGGGGTGTTCTGTACCAATACTTGTCATTTCTGTTTCTGCTCTATTCGCAAATAGAGCAAGGGAAAAATGATTATCTACGTGCCTCCATATGAGCCCTAATTTCTCTATCTTATCTTCACGGCCCTTCACACAGAGTATATTACTGACAGTAGAATCGTTTGGCACCCTGCTTCAAATGTGGGTTCTCTACATCTTCTCAATAGTGTTTCTCGAAAATAACTTCACCTTTCCTCCAGAGATTCCCCTTTGAGTTCCTGAAACATCTCCATAACATTCACGTACAGTTCGAACCTACTGGTAACGAACCTAGCAGCCCACCTCTAAACTGCTTCGACGTCTTCCTTCAATCCGGCCTGATACAGATCCCAAACACTCAAGTAGTACTAGCTTCCTATATGCAGTCTCCTTTACAGGTGAACCACTCTTTCCTAAAATTCTCCCAATAAACTGAAGTCGACCATTCAGCTTCCCTGCCACAGTGATCACACACTCGTTCCACCTCGTATCACTTTGCAACGTTAATCCCAGATATTTAAATGACTTGACTGTGTCAAACACGACACTAGTAATACTGTATCTGAACATTACAGGTTTAATCTTCCTACTCATCCACATTAACTTACATTTTTCCACATTTTGGGCTAGCTGCTATTCATCACACCAACTAAATTTTGTCTAAGTCATCTTGCATCTTCATACAGTCACTGAACTTTGACACCTGCAAACAACTGCAGATTGCCACCCACCCTGTCCACGAAATCATTTACGTATACAGAGAACAACAGCACTACTGTCACACTTCACTGGGGCACTCCTGGAGAAACACTTGTCTCTGACAAACACTCACCGTCGAGGACAACATACTTGGGTTCTATTATTTAAGAAGTCTTCGAGCCACTCACATATCTGTGAACTCATTCCATATGCTCGTATTTTTGTTAACAGCCTGCAAGGGGGTAGCGTGTCAAATTCTTTCTGGAAATCTGCATGTTGCCCACCATCCATAATTCTCAGTATGTCACGTGGGAAAAGGGCAAGCTGACTCACACAAGCGAAACTGTGCTGATCCGTGTACATAAGCTTCTCATTCTCAAGAAAGTTAATTATATTCTTCTTAAATTTATTATATTCTGTCTCTCTCGCCTTCAATTCCCAGCTTTCACAGCCATACAGAAAAACACTCTACACTCTCATTTGGTGGGATCATTAATTTTGTCACACGTTTAAAAATCATACAAATAAACAGTAAATGACACATGCTGTTTGTGTCATACTGGCACTGAAGACAATGAAGGTGTAAGACACAGTGGCGGGATTGGGGGTAGAATTGTGCAGCTCTCAGATCAAAACATTCTTTACTTTTTTTTTGAAAGACCCTCTATTTCCCTGGATAAACTGAAAGAACCAAAGGATGTAGAGAGCTTCAGGGAAAGTATAAGGGAACAATTGACAAGAATGGGGGAAAGAAATACAGTAGAATAAGAATGGGTAGGTTTGAGAGATGAAATAGTGAAGGTAGCAGAGGATCAAGTAGGTAAAAAGACGAGGGCTAGTAGAAATCCTTGGGTAACAGAAGAGATATTAAATTTAATTGATGAAAGGAGAAAATATAAATATGCAGTAAATGATGCAGGCAAAAAGGAATAGAAACGTCTCAAAAATGAGATCGACAGGAAGTGCACAATGGCTAAGCAGGGATGGCTAGTGGACAAATGTAAGGATGTAGAGGTGCATATCACTAGCGATAAGATAGATACTGTCTACACGAAAATTAAAGACACCTTTCGAGAAAAGGGAAGCACTTGCATGAATACCAAGAGCTCAGATGGAAACGCAGTTCTAAGCAAAGAAGGGAAAGCATAAAGGTGGAAAGAGTATATAGAGGATATATACAAGGGCAATGTTCTTGAGGACTATATTATAGAAATGGAAGAGAATGTAGATGAAGATGAAATAGGAGATACGATAATGCGTGAAGAGTTTGACAGAGCACTGAAAGAACTCAGTCGAAATAAGGTCCCGGGAATAGACAACATTCCATTAGAAATACTGACAGCCTTGGGAGAGCCAGGCCACATAAAACTCTACCATCTAGTGAGCATGATCTATGAGACAGGCGAAATACCCTCAGACTTCAAGAAGAATATAATAATTCCAATCCCATAGAAAGCAGGTGTTGACAGATGTGAAAATTACTGAACTATACGCTTAATGAGCCCCGGCTGCAAAACACTAACACGAATTCTTTACAGACGAATGGAAAAACTGGTAGAAGCCAACCTTGGGGAAGATCAGTTTGGATTCCATAGAAATGTTGGAACACGTGAGGCAATACTGACCCTGTGACTTATCTTAGAAAACAGATTAACAAAAGGCAAACCTACATTTCTAGCATTTGTAGGCTAAGAGAGAGCTTTTGACAACGTTGACTGGAATACTCTCTTTCAAGTTCTGAAGGTGGCAGGGGTAAAATATAGGGAGCGAAAGGCTATTTACAATTTGTATAGAAACCAAATGGCAGTTATAAGAGTTGAGGGGCATGAAAGGGGAGCAGTGGTTGGGAAGGGAGTGAGACAGGATTGTAGCCTCTCCCCAATGTTATTCAATCTGTATATTGAGCAAGCAGTGAAGGAAACAAAAGAAAAATTCGTAGTAGGTATTAAAATCCATGGAGAAGAAATAAAAACTTTGAGGTTCGCCAATAACACTGTAATTCTGCCAGAGACAGCAAGGGACCTGGAAGAGCAGTTGAACGGAATGGACAGTGTCTTGAAAGTAGGATATAAGATGAACACCAACAAAAGCAAAACGAGGATAATGGAATGTAGTCGAATTAAATCGGGTGATGCTGTGGGAATGAGATTAGGAAATGAGACACTTAAAGTAGCAAATGAGTTACTGATGATGGTTGAAGTAGAGAGGATATAAAATGTAGACTGGCAATGGCAAGGAAAGCGTTTCTGAAGAAGAGGAATTTGTTAACATCGAGTATAGATTTAAGCGTCAGGAAGTAGTTTCTGCAAGTATTTGTACGGAGTGTAGCCTTGTATGGAAGTGAAATGTGGACGATAAATAGTTTCGACAAGAAGAGAATAGAAGCTTTCGAAATGTGGTGCTACAGAAGTATGCTGAAGATTAGATGGGTAGATCGCATAACTAATGAGGAGGTGTTGAATAGAATTGGAGATAAGAGGAGTCTGTGGCACAACTTGACTAGAAGAAGGGATCGGTTGGTAGGGCATATTCTGAGACATCAAGGGATCACCAATTTAGTACTGGAGGGCAGCGTGGAGGGTAAAAATTGTGGAGGGAGACCAAGAGATGAATATACTAAGCAGATTCAGAAGGATGTAGGTTGCAGTAAGTACTGGGAGATGAAGAAGGTTGCACAGGATAGAGTAGCATGGAGAGCTGCATAAAACCAGTCTCTGGACTGAAGAGCACAACAACAACAGTAAAGTGGAAAAGTGAAGGGACACATACAGCACAAAAGCGTACAGGCTGACCTCGTCTGTTGACTGACAAAGACTGCTGACAGTTGAAGAGGGTCGTAATGTGTAATAGGCAGATATCTATCCAAACCATCACACAGGAATTCCCAACTGCATTATGATCCACTGCAAGTACTATGACAGTTAGGCAGGAGGTGAGAAAACTTGGAATTCATGGTGATAAGCCGCACATCACACCGGTAAATGGCAAACAACACCTTGCTCGGTGTAAGGAGCATAAACATACAATGGACGATTGAACAGTGGAAAAACATTGTGTGGAGTGACAAATCACGGTATGCAATGTGGCGATCCAATGGCAGGGTGTGGGTATGGCGAATGCCCAGTGAACGTCATCTACCAGCGTGTGTAGTGGCAACAGTAAAATTTATAGCTCGTGGTGTTATAGTGTGGACGTGTTTTTCATGGAATGGACTTGCACCCCTTGTTGTTTTGAGTGGCACTATCACAGTACAGGCCTACATTGACGTTTTAAGCACCTTATTGCTTCCCACTGTTGAAGAGCAATTCAAGGATGGCGATTGTATCTTTCGACATGATCGAGCACCTGTTCATAATGCACCGCCTATGGCGGAGTGGTTACATGACAATAACATCCCTGTAATGGACTGGCCTGCACAGAGTCCTGACCTGAATCCTATAGAACACCTATGGGATGTTTTGGAGCACTGACTTCATGCCAGGCCTTACTACTGCCATCGATACCTCTTCTCAGTGCAGTGCTCTGTGGTGAAGAATGGGCTGTCATTCCCCAAGAAACCTTCCAGCACCTGATTGGACGTTTGCCTGCAAGAGTGGATGGTGTCATCAAGACTAAGGGTGGGCCAACAACAAAGTGAATGCCAGAATTACCGATGGAGGGTTCCACAAACTTGTAAGTCATTTTTAGTCAGGTGTCCAGATACATTTGATCACATAGTCTATCTTACAACCTGCCTCATAACTGCTTGACAGAAAGTCACCTCAATTTTCTGCTCGGTCTATGTGACTAAATAATCTTAATCGGGGGCCAGTAAGCTCTATCTCATTTTATTTCTTCGCTTATGCTGTTATTATCAATTATCGGCACTTCTGAGCACTAGACTTTCTCTCATCTCTCACAGTTGGTCCCGTTCAACTCGATGTATTTCTCTTTAACAGCAGCATTTCTCCTGGAAGCAAAGAAGTACTGAGTTTTGATGTCGTCTACTCAAATGCTCAACTCTTCTGCTTTCTTTTCTAGTCTGCCAAATACTTGTTCCAGTTCTTTCAATTTTCTGGACAACATGCAATCATCATAGGGATATGCTCAGTTTTGGTTCACATGGTTAAACAGAGTACCACATGGGTTATTGATCTTTCCCCTTCTCATCACTTTCTCCAACACTATGTTGAAAGGTAGTGCAGATAGTAGATCCCCCTGTCGTAACTCTTGGTTAACTTCAAATTTTTAGAAGAATTTCTTTCTATTTGCACTTGGCATTTCATGCTGGTGAGGACCAATTGTACCAATCTCATTAGTTTATAATGAAATTTCATACCCATTACAATCTGATATAGCTTCTTCCTTTTAAAGCTATTGTAAGCCTTTTTGAAACCTACAATGAGCTGATGTACATCCACATTATGTTCATAGTGCTTCTCCATTATTTGCCTTATAGTAAATATACAGTCAGTCACTGATCTGCCCTGTCAGAAATCACACTGATGGTCTCCAAGTATCTCTTCTGCAAATGGAATGAGTCTCACAGGAATGACTTTGGCTAAGACTTTGTACACAACATCAAATAAGGCGATAACACAGTAATTTTCACAATCTGCTTTCTCCTTCTTCTTATAAATCGGGCAAATAATGGCCAAGTTCCACTGGTCTGACATCACTTCTTTTTCTCATATTTCAAAGATCAGCTGGTGGACAGGGTGTGTCAGATGTTCATCACCACCTTCAGTCATCTCTGCTGAAATGTTATTGTTCTCCGAGACCCCATTATTCTTCAGGCTTTTAACTGGCAACCTAATTTTCTCTACTATTGTTGTGGGTGCAAATATTTCATCCTAGCTACCACTGTGCATGGCCGACTGTGCCCTGTTTCATTTTCTTCCAGTATTACTACAGTAAAATCTCTCTATGATATTTTTTTTCAAGGGACCACGAATTCTCAACACTGCATCGAGGTAAACACTGTAAAGGTGAAGACTTCTAATTGATGATTATAAAAGTTGAGTCAAATTTTACTGAGGTTATACTACATAAGAAGACAGTAAATAGTAAAAATTAAAAAAGAATTAGCTACAAATAATTACTTTAATAATGAACTTGTAAAATACAACTTCAGTCAGACTTTCGCAAAAATCTATGAACTGACACAAATTGAACATCCTGTACCCAGGGTTCTTTGAAGTAATCAAGCAAACATGTTTGCTTCCTATTTCCTCTGGGCTGTATTAGAACCATTTCTTGCTCCAAATGAGAAAGTTGTGCTATTGTTGTACCCGAGGGGTCATCATAAATCTTCTGAATGTTTTGAATGTTTCAAATCCTTCAGCCACCTTTGTATAAATGGATCTTCAGGCCCCAGATTCCTTCTTCCCATCCAGGGTGAACCAAAAAACGTTTGTTTTTTTCATCACAGTCATTGACATCATCATCCTGCCCTCATCCTAATGGTTACAGGCACTGCCAGGGAAATATTCGAAAAACGGCTACGTCTACCGTGTGTAAATTTACGGCCTGTGTGGTTGTGTGTACTACTGCTGGAAGAAGAGTAAATGCTCAAAAGCTAGGATGAATGTTGTTGCTTTTAAGTGTTTCTATGTTCCACATACCAATCTGTTAGACCATAGGTAATTGCCTTTCCCTTATTTTACGTATTGCTCCATCCTGGAATTTCCATTATTGTTATAAATTTAGATAAAGTGTCCTTGAGCAAACAACCATTATAATACAAAACAGTTGGGTCATAATTCAGAACAGTAATAAAATAATTTTGTGCTAGCTACGTAACAGAACAACAATTACTTTAAAAAATAGGAACCTCAAGGTCACACCTGTCATAAATTTTTAATTCAAATTAATTTTGTTACGAAAAATCACTAATTCTCCTTCCATTTTCACATTTTATTCCATCTAGTGTAAACACGCAGATTCGTGCCAGGGATACCCTGTGTGTACTGTGTAATTGGTTGACGTGAACCAATCTGCAGTTCCAAACACGTATGCCTGCAGTGCACCTCAGGTGTACAGTGTAATTGAGGTGGAGTGTTAAACACACCGTACAGCTGTTCACCGTTTGCTCACACGAAAAACAAAAAAACAGTGCCGGTGAGACAAACGACAAGCACAATGTGTGTCACATCTCACATCACGCGGGCACTGACGCTGACGTGTGACTCACGCCCAGTGTGACCTTTCAGAGCTTGTGCAAATACACAGGACGGGAAATGAAGCACCTCCACCAAAGGCTTAAATGCTATGAGGAGAGAAATAATTGGTTAGGGTTCCAAAAATATGAATGTTACATGGAGGAAAGTGTTGTACAGAGTAAACATACTAAAGAGGAAACTTTAGCAGTGGGCAAACGGGCTTTTCGTCGGGACTGGAAAAGAAAGACAGAACACGGGGGAAACATTATCTGAGGGAAAGTTATAAAGAGGTTTCCGTATATCTCTGATCAGCAGTTTACTAAAATATTCAGCCCACCATTCCAGAATCTGTTCTTCTCCTCCTATAAAATTTCCTTCTTTAGCACTGCAGAATACAGTACACGAATAAAAGCCTTTATTTAGTTCACGAACCCTTTCATAGAATTTTCTTACTTCTTGGCCGTTACATTTTTATTCTAGCTCCATAATTCGTGTCTTCTCTGATTTTCATTTCTTTCTTCTGTTGATTCTGTTTACTTCCTCCCTTTCCTTTGTGAAATCTTCCATATTAGATTTTGTTGCCCTGTTTATCATTTCTTTCTTGCCTCATTTCCCTCTGTCATTTTCTTTTTACAGTCTTCTTCAAACCATCCTGACACTTAACAGAGTTGGTACGAGGGTGAATCAAATACAAATGGGATTTTTGTTCCTGAGCACCAACAGTTGGTAGGACCGGACCTGTGCTGCTAGTATTGTCGGGTGGTTCCGTGAGGAGCAGGGAGAGCCGGCTATCGCATACCTCTGACAGCTCCGTCCGTAATGCGCAAGATATCTGAGTGACAGGTCTACCTCTCCACTGCACGATGCATAATTATTACAAAAATTCTTGCTCGTGAAAGAGTTAGAGTGATAGAAATCTTCCAGAGACTGATTGCACAGTTCGGTCATCAAATACTGTCAAGGATGCGTGTGTTTGCTGGCATAAAGATTTTGAGGAAGAACGGGAACGTGTGGAAAATCAGCAATACGATCATCATCCTCGGACCAGTATTACAAACTGAGACATTTGTGCAGTTCGATACATTCTCGAAGGCGACCGATAGGTGAGAGTATCAGAAATAAGTTACGGGAGCTTTCGAGCGATCGTCACAAATTACCTACAGCTCCGGAAAGTTTGTTCCACATGGATACCTCACCTTTTGATCAAAAATCAGAAGCTGACACATTCGGAGGTCTGTCAAAGTCTTACAGCAAGGTTTGAGAAATAAAGTGATGCACTTTTGAGTCGGATCATCAGCTGTGACCTGTGTGTCGGTCCACCACTGCACTCGCACATCCAGACGGGCCAGTAAGGAGTGTTGGAGGAAGGGGGAGGAAGCCCCAGGGAAAGACAGGGCTCAGCTGTCAGCTGGCGTGGTTCTTTCCACCATTTTTCATTTTTACCGGTAAGCCATTTTGCTCACTGCATTTTTACACGAGCAATGCACAATCGGTGCTGCACACTACTGTGAGCTGCCGAAGAAGGTGAGGGCTGCGTATCGCCTCAAAAGACGAGGTCGACTGCTTTGACAGGTCGTCATCCTCTGTGACAGTGCTGGACCCGATACTGCAGCTCTGGTGATCTCCAAATTACAGAAAATGCACTGGACTTACCTTAGTCGTCCTCCTTACAGCCCGCACCTATCACAATGTGATTTCAATTTATTTGGACAGCTTGAAAAAAGCTCTAGGAGAGCACCAATTTGAAGATGACGGGGGTGTGGAGGAATCCGTGCGCAGTTGGCTTCTGACGTGACCAGCTGCATTCTATAATGCTGCAATAAAGAAACCTTCCTTCTCCTTGGAAAAATGTACTTCTAAAGCAGGGAATTATGTGGAAAAATAAATTGTAACTGCCTTTTTTTCAATAAATGAATTTTTAAAAAATAAAATCTGATTTATATCGACTCAGCCTCGTACCTATAAATAGTGAGGAATGACTTACTGGAAGGCGAGAGAGATGAGGCGAGGCCGGTGCGGGCAGAGCTGATTGCAGTGCAGTTCACGCAGGTTGTGCAGCTCTCCGAGATCTGCAAACGTCGCGGCCTCCTCCTCGGGTGCCACGTCAAAGAGGCGCAGCTGCAGTTTCTTGAGAGAGCTGGCGGCCTCTTTCAGCACGGGAACCACACATCTGTCAGCAAGTGACACACTTTAAGCTTTTTACAAATTTTTATTATACGGGATGTACAGAAATACCAAAATTTCCAATACCGGCTGTATTAGAGTGGAAAACATATTTTAGGTATTTATTAAGTGGACAACCTTACACTGTGTGTGCCCTAATTTTACGTCTGTGCAGATGAACTGTAAATAATGTCAGCTCCAGACATCAGCAAGGCACGACGGTGAATAAAACACTCCACCTGCCGTGGCAGAGCGCTTTTTCTTTGGGACGTCGCAGCTCAGTGGTGGCTTGAAGGACGAGGAGTGAAAAGAAGTGTGCAAGAAAGTCAACAGAGAAATCAAATGATGAAAGTTGTTAGAACTGTCACTCAGTCATTGGCTAATATCAAAGCAAGACTTATGTATGTTGAGACTTCCTGAGATCTGTTCACCTAGGATGTCACTGAAGTTGTACACAGAGAAGTAGTGAACATATAATACAGAAGATTTAACGATACACTGTTGTAAATAGTTGACGTACATCTGCACTCTCTTACAGACTGAGTAATTTTTCCTCCTACCTATGTAATTATGTAGTTATGTAGTTCTCAATTCGTTCAAGCAATCAGTCATTCATAATAGGAAACACAATCATATCTCAGTCACTCAAATGATTCAGAAATTTTACTTGTTAGAATGAAATCAGGCGATGATTCTTCTTCTCTGCAGGCTCGTGCTTTGTGGCAGTCTGCTAATCTGTACAAATAAAATGCCTCGTAATTTTGGGAGCGTTGTATAATCAGTCGGGAAACCTCAGATTATGCGGATATTTGGCTTTGATGAAGTTTAACCTTCTGAATAAGTAATGGAGCTCTTGGATTATTAAATGCAGGTTCGTATCCAGTCTTTCGGAAGGTCCCTTCTGATTAGCAACTACGCAATATATTGATGGATATCATTAATTCTCAAATTTCAAATACACACCTTTTGTATAAAGGAGCAATATATATATATATATATTTCCCTTTTAATCGTACAATTTCGTATCAGTTATCTTTTGTCATAAATTTCAATATTCAGATTACAATTCTTCAAACAAAGCTCAGGCTAATCGGCACGAAGACAATCTCGGAAGCTTTTTCTGACAGCCACCAGAGAGAGTACTACAAAGAATAATTATGTGCTCATGGCATAGCTATTGTATGAAACTACTTTGCGCATGGATTCTGCAAGTATGAAGATAGAAAGTTAGTAAACATCATTCAAGGGTAGAATTGTATCAGAATAATTCATCGAATATAAAGATGTATTACAACCTCGACCTTCTGCAGGAGGAGTCGAAGTCACACGGCTAGAAGTAGTGGCACTGTGCAGCATTTCCACAGCGTCGAGAGAGCTACGAGAAGGCAAGCGTCGGGCTCAAATGAGACAAAGGTGATCGCGTGAAGCATCAGAATGACAGACAGAACTATAAACAAGGACTCGGTTACTACTGACAACCGGAGACCATTTTATTTCACTACAGAACATGAAACTAACATGACGCTTGAGAACTATAGAGTTTTGGGCAGGGAGAAACAAAATTAAAAGACATTCCTAAAATAAACACATTCTTGAGCAAAGCATTATGGAATGATCAATGTACAGTTGAAATGTTAGTGTGGTTGGGCACTGGTGAAGTCAATGAATGTGAATGGAAGAAAATGATCACAGTACACAAGGATCTGTAGTGTAGCTATAAGCCTAGGCTACTTTGGAATGTCACAGTTTGGTTGCAAGATGGTGAAGCCAACAAATGTGAATCAAAGAAAACTCACTGTGATGACAAACACATATGTAGCATAGCCTGAAGTTTATGTTAATGTGGAATGTTTAATTAACTGTCAGTTGGGGAAGCCATCAAATGTGAATGGAAGAAAACTGGCTGCCGCGGCAAACTGATCTGTAGTGTAGCCCAAAGTCTAAGTCACATCTGAATGTGGGAGTTTAAATAATCATCTCAAAAACGTAGTGTGGTTTTTGTTTTGTTTAGGAATGCTCCATTTTCCAAGGTCGTGATTTCGCAGGAGCCTAAAAGAACAGCTTAAATATTACACAGCATTAAATTTCATATGTCAGCATTCTGCACACCTATATTTCATTATACCGCCCTGTATTTTCAGTTACTCACCATGATTACATTTATCATACGCTTTTGTCTCACTGGTTCCCATATTTGATCTATTTCTCTTAAAAGATACTTTTCAGTGCACTGCTTAGCAATTTTGGTGATTTATATAAAATGACGTACTTCTTACAATATAGCAGAGATGCTGAGTCGCAGATAGGCATAACAAAAAGACTGTCACAAAATAAGGCCTTTGTAAAAATAGACACACACACACACACACACACACACACACACACACACGCAGGTGTCCACAGTCTCTTCAGCTTCCTGGATTTTTCATTGTTCGATGTACTTCTTACCTACATGTCAGTGCCTAAAATCTGATTTTGATATATATGACAATCTCTTTTAATTGGATTCAGATATATTCTTAAGTTTTATCACACTGCCCCACACTCTCTCTCTCTCTCTCTCTCTCTCTCTCTCTCTCTCTCTCTCTCTCTCTCTCTCTCTCTCTCTCACACACACACACACACACACACACACACACACACACACACACACACACACACACACACACACATCTTTCCCTGCTAATGAAGTTCGTGTGTGTGTGTGTGTGTGTGTGTGTGTGTGTGTGTGTGTGTGTGTGTGTGTGTGTGTGCACGTGCGCAAGCGTGCGCGTGTGAAGGGGGATTTTGCTTGATAAGTACATTTTTAATTTTTTGCATTTTAAGAAGAATGTCGTGGATTTATTTGATATAGCAGAATGTGATTCAGTTGTATACCTAAATATATGAGTGTCAGGCAGCGTGGAGCGTAAAAATCATAGGGGGAGACCAAGAGATGAATACACTAAGCAGATTCAGAAGGATGTAGGTTGCAGTAGGTACTACGAGATGAAGAAGCTTGCACAGGATAGAGTAGCATGGAGAGCTGCATCAAACCAGTCTCAGGACTGAAGACCACAACAACAACATGAGTGTCAGGGCCAGTGAATGCTGTGTGTCTGATGCTCATAGGTTGGCAATGTGTCAGTTATGCATGTACATCAAGTGATGTTTTCAGTAACAGTTTTTGCAGCATGTTTTGCTTTCTTGGTACTGAGGACAGAATTCTAGTTATATAGGTCAAGTGGAGGTTTCAGTGCCAATTTTTGTAGCAAGTTTTGCTTTCTTAGTATCGTGGACTTCTTTCTAGCTATGTGGTCAATTGAAGTTTCCAATACGAGAATTTGTAGTGAGGTTTGGATTTTTGGTTAGACTTTTTTGATACATTTTCTTACAGATTTACTCATTAATTGGTATTATAAAGCTCGGTTTACCTAAACAGGTTAATAAAAAATGACAATACCAAATTGTGTGGGTTTTTGTGGCCTTCATGCAATGTAGATGTTATTGATTCCTGTGTATTATTTTGCTTGGGTATGTGAGTTAACACAGAAAGTCATTTGTTTTGTTTATCACTACCCAAAATCCCCTAATTCCTACGTGTTTCCTGTTACTTTCATGTTATTCTTTAAATTACTAAATCAAATTTTGTATTTGATTTTGTTTTGTTAATTTACTGAGTTTGTCAATGTGGTGGACAGAGGTAATATGGCTAAGTATGCTATATTCGTGGCTTCTTGGATCAAAGGTGACAGCCAGTAATGTCTCGACATTTCCACTGTCCACATTTATCGTAAATTTTAACGACTATAACTCTGAAAGTAAGTTTCATGAAATTAGTAATTTTTGTCCCAGGTTGCTTTACGGAAATACTGTTTTGTATGCTTATTGCTTCAGCACTTAAAGGGAATTAGTAATACTTTTAGCTTAACAAATCCAGAAATTAAAAGAGAATCAGCAGACTTATTTTAAAGTTATTTGTTGCTGTTTAGTAAAACATTGCACCCGCCACAACGGAGCCTCACTGTGAAGGCTGTTCTCAAACATGGGATGAGATAGATGGAAATTGCCTAACTATTGTCAAACAATTGGAAACTGCTTTGAATATGTGTGTTGGGAGAGCTCCCCAGAGTTTTGTACCAGAGGTAACAAAGTTACCTCCAGCACTATCCTCTCCTGTCTCCTCTACAGAAGACTATTCATCCACTCGGCTGTGGGTGACGTGTCAGTGGGAGGGCTAGGCAACATTTCCAGGGGAGACAGGAACCAGGAAGAACTCCGTGTGTTAGACCCATCTCAATAACAGACAAGTTCAAAATGCTGACTTCCCCTGAAACTACACTCAGCCAGTGAGACTCACTTTCACTGTCGGAAACCTGTTCTGTCTCAGGTCAAGAGAAGGGAAATGTGAAAGTGTACAGTCTATCACTAATTTGTAGTTCAAATGTATGGCAAATAATGGTACCTGTTAGGGAAATGTCAGCTAGGGATGTAAAGGAAGATAAGATTCACCTGCCTGGGGAGTCTCATTCAGCATACCGAAGAGGCTAGTCTGGCAGCCGTTGACAAAATGAGGTACAACCGAGAACCGGTTGTGGTGGGTGTTGGAACAAATGATGCCTGTCATCTTGGCTCCGAGGTCATACTCAAATTATCCCAAGCAGATGGCAGGAAAGGCTGAGGAGACCATCCTTGTTCAAAGGTCACGGTTTACAGCACTGACCCCAGAACTTACTGTGGCACCACAGTTCTGAATGGAGTGGAAGGGTCGAATGACAGGCTTCAAAGGTTCTGAAACTTTCTGGAATAGCAAGATAACGTCGAGAACTGCACGGTCCCCCTAAATGGGTAAGAAATGCACTACATATCAGAGGCTGCTACCCAGGTAGCTGAATGTGTATTGAGTGCACCCAAGGGCTTTTTAGATTAGGTAACCCAATATTCACTCCAGACAATGACAGATGTAGGGGACGCAGAAGTGTCCGTATAAGATTCAAAGAAATGCCTCGTACAGGTGAAAGTCTTAAAATCCTACTGATTAATTGCAGCAGGATTCAGATGAGAGTGACTCACATAATGCTAGGTGCAGAAATCCGGTTAAAACCGGAAACTGATGGCAGTGAGATTTTTGTGAAAACTTTAAATGCGTATTGAAAGAGTAGGCTAATGGTAAATGGATGTGGTGTATTTCTCATAGTAGATGAGAAGAATACAGTTTTGTAAGTGGTGGGCATGGCAGGGTACCCTGCAAAACATTATTAAACCACCTACTTCATACTGTCTGGAAGACCAGTCAAGATAGAAATATATTGGATATAACAATAATAAATAAACCTGAGCTCTTTGAGGATTTACACATAGGCCGGTATCAGTGACTGAGGCAGCTGTAGTAACAATGATTAGCAAAATACAAAAAGCACCAAAATGAGTAGAAACATTCACAAATTCAGTAAACTAGATAGAGATGACGTAGTGCCATATCTCAGTAAGGAACTCAAAACATTGAGCTCTAGTGAGAATACTGCAGACAAACTGTGGCTTAGGTTTAAAAAAATTATTGCCCATAAATTTGACAGATATGTACCTAGTAGAGCAGTTCACTTTCTTAAAACATTGGGCTACGGACAGAGAGGCGCTACAAATTTGGCTGTAAAGAGAGTAATGACTACCGTCACAGAAATTTATCGAAGGCCTGTCGAGAAACCAAAAGAAATTCAGATCGCGAGTAAAGGCTGTTGCTGGTATGTCTCCAGACACTCGTGGGCACAACAGGGACTGATACTGAGAGTAGCAAAGCAAAAGCAGAAATGCTTAACTTGATTTTCAAATGTTCTTTTACAAAGGAAAATCTACGGGTGCTGACTCAATTTAATTCTTGCACCACTGCAAAGATAAGCAATATAGATTTTAGTGTCAGTGGTGTTGAAAAATAACTGAAATCACTAGAACTGAACAAATCTACAGGGCCTGACGGAATCTCCATCAAATTCCATATCAGACCTGTGGCTAATTTACAATAATCTATCGCAGATCACTCAAACAAAAACATGTGCCCTGTAGTTGGGAGCAAGCACAGGACACACACTTCCACAAGAAGGATGGCAGAAGTGATCTACAAAACTACCATCCAATATATTTAGCATCCATCTGCTGTAGAATCTTAGAATATATTCTGAGTACAAATGTAATGCTGTATGTTGAACAGAATGACCTCCTCCATCCCAACCAGCACGGATTTTGGAATCATTGATCGTGTGGATCCCAACTCATACTTTTCTCACAGGAAATCTTAAAAGCCACAGATCGAGGCAGTCACGGAGATGCAACATGTCTCAATTTCCGAAAAGCGTCTGACTCAGTACCGTAGCTATCCTTATTACTGAAAGGATCATTGTATGGGCTGTGAAGTGTAAGTTGTGAGCAGGCTGAGGAATTCTCGGGAGGGAGGACACAGTGTGCTATCTTGATGGAGAGTCACTGTCAGGTGTTGCAGTAACTCAGGTTGTGCCCCACAGAAGTGTGTCCAGACACTTCTGTTCGTGTTGTATATTAATGACCTTGAAGACAATATTAACTGTAATCTCAGACTTTTTGCAAGTGATGCAGTTATCTATAATGAAATACTATCTGAAAGATGCTGCATAAATAATCAGTAAGCTCTTGACAAAATTTCAAAGTGGTACAAAGATTGGCAACTTGCTCTAAATGTTCAGAAATGTAAAATAGTGGACTTCGAAAAATAGAAAAAATGTAGTATCCTATGACGAAAATATCAATGAGTCACTGTTGGAATCGGCCAAATCATACAAATACCTGGGTGTAACACTTTATAGGGATACGAAATTGAATGATCACATAGGCTCAGTAATGAGTAAAGAAAGCAGGCAGTAGAGTTCAGTTTATTGGTAGATTACTGGGGAAGTGCAATCAGTCTATAAAGGAGATTGCTTACAAATCATTCGTGCGACCTATTCTAGAATATCGCTCAAGTGTGTGGGACCTGTACTACGTAGGATTAACACGAGACGCTGAACGTATACGGAGAAGGGCAGAATGAATGGTCACAGGTTTGTTTGAGCCGTAGCAAGAGACTGTCACAGAGATGTTGAAAGAAGTGAACTGGCAGGCTCTTGAAGTGAGACGTAAACCATACCAGGAAAGTCTACTGAAGTTCTAAGAACTGGCTTTAAATGCTGACTCTAAGAATATACTACAATGCCTTACATATCACTCACACAGGAAGATTTTCACTGTACAGCGGAGTGTGCGCTGATATGAAGCTTCCTGGCAGATTAAAACGGTGTGCCGGACCGAGACTCAAACTCGGGACCTTTGCATTTTGCGGGCAAATGCTCTACCAACTGAGCTACCCAAGCACGACTCACGCCCCGTCCTCACAGCTTTACTTCTGCCAGTACCTTGTCTCCTACCTTCCAAACTTTACAGAAGCTCTCCTGCAAACCATGCAGAACTAGCATGGAGTGTGTGCTGATATGAGACTTCCTGGCAGATTACAATGGTGTGCTGGACCGAGACTCGAACTCGGGACCTTTGCCTTTCACAGGCAAATGCTCTACCAACTGAGCTACCCAAGCACGACTCACGCCCTGTCCTCACAGCTTTACTTCTGCCAATACCTCGTCTCCTACCTTCCAAACTTTACAGAAGCTCTCCGCTGCAGAGTGAAAATCTCATTCTGGAAACATCCCCCAGGCTGTGGCTAAGCCATGTCTCCGTAATATCCTTTCTTTCAGGAGTGCTAGTTCTGCATGGTTCGCAGGAGAGCTTCTGTAAAGTTTGGAAGGTAGGAGATGAGGTACTGGCAGAAGTAAAGCTGTGAAGATGGGGCGTGAGTCGTGCTTGGGTAGCTCAGTTGGTAGAGCACTTGCCTGCAAAAGGCAAAGGTCCCGAGTTTGAGTCTCGGTCTGGCACACCATTTTAACCTGCCAGGAAGTTGCAAGATCAGAATAATTACAGCATGCACAGAAGCATTAACAATCATTCTTCCTGCACTCTGTACAAGAGTGGAACAGGAAGAAACCCTAATAACAGGTACAGTGGGAGGTACCCTCTGCCAAGCACCTCACAGTGATTATTGAAATCTTGATTAGATGTAGATGTAGATGTACGTTAGTGATGCTAAAAGTGCTGGGCACTATCTGGATTCTGACTGCCTCTGAACTGAGAATTTAAATTCAAAACAGTTGTGTGTGCGTGCGCAAACTACTGCAAGACCGCCTTACATTGATTTCGAGTCTGGACAATGGCTAGATTGCAGAGATGAAATTAGCTTCCACACTGCCACAGAGAGGAGAGGGACAGATATAGAAGAGATAAAAGGTTTCACACTTTATGCAACACCATCCATAACTTATCAAGCACCTCTCGTCGAGCTTGCAGTCAACACTGGAATGTATGTGCCAGCCAGCTAACTAATGGGCTGCTTCAAGTACAGACTACACAAACCTGCAAAGCTCAGATCCAGCAAAAATGTCTATTGGCACAGCTTTACCTTTCTTAGTAGATATGACACAGCTGATGAGGTAAGCTCTGCTGCCTCATCTCTGAGACAACTACATGCTCTCATTAATACAAGGGTTGCCCAGAAAATAATGCAAAGCATTTTATTTTTTCAGCCAGAAACAATGCTACAAATGCAAAACATTACATACGTATTATTTGAAGTCTCCCGAGAGAGTGTGCCAAGTTTCAGTCACTTCCGACGGATAGCGTAGCTTCGGGACAGTTTCAGAATGGCGTCTGTAGGTGACAGACGTTACGAGTGATGTGCCGTCATCGAATGACTCGCTGCAGGAAAAGAAATTGTGGGGAATACTCAAAAACGCTTGTCCAGAGTTTAAGGAGCACCTGCTGTTGACAGAAGTACAGTCAGTTGTTGGGCACTGAGGGTGAAGTGACACGAAGGCAGTTCGGCAGAGCTCCACGATTTTCAGCGGTCGGGGAGACCGTTGACAGCTCTCGCACCTGACCTAGCCCCCTCGCACTTCCACTTGTTTGGGCCATTAAAGGATGCAATTCGTGGAAGACATTTTGAGGGCAATGAGGAGACGATTCAGACAGTGAAGCACTGGCTCTGGCCCCAGAACAAGGATCGGTACCGACAGGGCACACACGCCCTCGTCTCGTGCCAGAGGAAGGCTGTAGAACAGGATGGAGATTACATAGAAAAATAGGGTGTGTAGATTAAGGAAAGGCAAACCTACGTTTCTAGCATTTGTAGACTTACAGAAAGCTTTTGACAATGTTGACTGGAATACTCTCTTTCAAATTCTGAAGGTGGCAGGGGTAAAATATAGGGAGTGAAAGGCTATTTACAATTTGTATAGAAACCAAATGGCAGTTATAAGAGTTGAGGGGCATGAAAGGGAAGCAGTGGTTGGGAAGGGAGTGAGACAGGGTTGTAGCCTCTCCCCGATGTTATTCAATCTGTATATTGAGCAAGCAGTGAAGGAAACAAAAGAAAAATTCGGAGTAGGTATTAAAATCCATGGAGAAGAAATAAAATGTTTGAGGTTCGCCGATGACATTGTAATTCTGTGAGAGACAGCAAAGGACTTGGAAGAGCAGTTGAACAGAATGGACAGTGTCTTGAAAGGAGGATATAAGATGAACATCAACAAAGGTAAAACGAGGATAATGGAATGTAGTTGAATTAAGTTGTGTGATGCTGAGGGAATTAGATTAGGAACTGAGACACTTAAAGTAGTAAAGGAGTTTTGGTATTTGGGGAGCAAAATAACTGATGATGGTCGAAGTACAGGGGATATAAAATGTAGACTGGCAATGGTAAGGAAAGCATTTCTCAAGAAGAGAAATTTGTTAACATCGAGTATAGATTTAAGTGTCAGGAAGTCGTTTCTGAAAGTATTCGTATGGAGTGTAGCCATGTATAGAAGTGAAACATGGACGATAACTAGTTTGGACAAGAAGAGAATAGAAGCTTTTGAAATGTGGTGCTACAGAAGAATGCTGAAGATTAGATAGGTAGATCACATAACTGATGAGGAGGTATTGAATAGGATTGGGGAGAAGAGAAATTTGTGGCACAACTTGACCAGAAGAAGGGATCGGTTGGTAGGACATGTTCTGAGGCATCAAGGGATCACCAATTTAGTATTGGAGGGAAGCGTGGAGGGAAAAAATCGTAGAGGGAGACCAAGAGATGAATACACTAAGCAGATTCAGAAGGATGTAGGCTGCAGTAGGTACTGGGAGATGAAGAAGCTCGCACAGGATAGAGTAGCATGGAGAGCTGCATCAAACCAGTCTCAGGACTGAAGACCACAACAACAGCAACAGATGAAACACCATTATTTTGTGTGTGTAATTCTCATTACGTTCAATAAAGAGTTGTTGAAGAAAAAAAAATGTGGCGCATTACTTTCTGGGCAACCCTCGTAAGTCGACGTGGGAGGAATCGTGCAATAGAAGGCAGGACCCGACCTAAAAATAGTACAAATCAATGCAGTCCAATCAGTTTTATTCCAAATACCTTAGTATGGGGGTATGCTGGAATGGTAGAGTGGTGATTCTGAAGCTTAACGATGTTGCTTACTTAGCCTCATAATTGTGTGACACACTACTGATCCTCGTGTTAGCACATTGACGAGATATCTCTGAGGAAGACGGAGGTGAAAAATTGGCTCAGTCAGTCACCCAACACTCCCTATTCCAGTGCTGTCACCCTATCAGGGGCCAGGCCTTCTGTGAAAGCAGCCATGCCATTTACCAGCTCTGTTGCAACCACTCCACAGCTTTTCATATCAGTACGACTACCAGCCAGCTGTCCACCGGGAGGAACGGCCACTGCCAAACTGTGGCCGAGAGCGAAGTGGACCGCCCTGGGGCACGGCGTGCAGCTGAACATAATTTGCTCGATTTCGACGCCTGCATCGTTACCTGGGGCATCTGGGTCCTCCCATTCACTACCAGCCTTTCCGAACTGTGCTCCTGTAACTATCCCAAACTCAACCTACAGTAACATACTGTTCCTGCACTCTGTATCCGACAGTTTCCACTCCCCTACATTCTGTTATCTCCTCTCCATTCCCATCTCCCACCCTCCTTGTTTGCTATTCTCTGCCATTACACCTGCCCACGTTTCCTCGCTCCTCTCCTCGTTTGCTCCTTGTTTTCCCTACCTACCTGTCCCACGACCTCCTAACGCCGCACTCGTCAGCATTCGAGTCCCCACTCACTCCGCTAGGCAGTGTTCGTCTCTCTCTGCACTCGTACACTACCGCCCCTTCCCCTTCCTTGCCCCTCCAGATTGTCGCTCATATCCCACATCGCAGTCGCATTCCGGCCCGAGAAACTGAAGTCGGTGGTCGTGTCTGCGTGAGGTATGCTTTCTTGTACGTACGAATGGCACGTGTCTCTCTTTTACTGATGATGGCTGTGGCTGAAAGCTTTATATAAATGTCTTTAAATTGTGCTCGTCTGTAACTTAATATGTCTTCTTTACGGTAAGTAGCAATCTGTCTTTTCCTACATTGTTGATATTCCTACCCGGAGTTTCCATTACAACAAATCTTCTCGAGAGAGAAAAGCTCGTATCCAAAAATCGATAGGGATCTAGATATCACCATTCCGGTGAAACTCGGCTCGTCCTCTTCTCACACGATGTCCTGCAAACTGTAAATCGAGGGCAACAGGCAGACTGCAAATTCCTAGATCTGCAGGAAGCATTCGACACGGTGCCAAACAGCAGACCGTTAATGAAGGTTCGAGCTCGTAGAATAGGTTCTCAGATAAGTAAGCGTCTCTAAGAGTGTTTACGTAATAGAAAAGTTAGTTAGTTCATTTCGTGTTCCACGGATCATTTTTGCACGATAAATCGTAATCGTCAAACGAGTCTTATTTGATGTTCGCACTGCAAATTAATTTGTAAATATGGTTATATGCTGAACATTTATAAGTTTTTTTTATTATGTATTAAATGTACAGATGTGAGTTAGTAATTCTTACCCACAACATTTTACATGTTACAATAATGGAAATTCTTGTACAGAACAGGAGTTGTCAAGTAGAAAGTTTTTTAATTTGTTTTCAAATTTTACTTGGCTGCCTGTCAGACATTTTATGTCCTTGTGTAAGTGATCAAAAATGTTAGTTGCAGCACTGTGCACCCCTTTTTGTGCAAAAGACAACCTTAATGTGGAGTGATGAATGTCATTTCTCCTTCTCCTATTGTAATTTTGTACATCATTGCTCCTTTCGAACTGTAGTGGATTATTTACAACAAACTTCATGAGGGGATAAATACACTGGGAAGCAGTAGTCAGAACTCCTTAAACAGATGTCTACAAGTTGATCACAGGTGAGCAACACATATTATTCTTACAGCCCTTTTTGAGTTATGAAGACTTTCTTTTTTAAAGATGAGTTATCCCAGAAAATTATTTCATATGACGTTATAGAATTAAAATATACAAAATGTCAGCTTACTGTTTTGTCTTTCCGTGGGATTTTCAATGTTTCTAAGCGCAAATGTGGGTGAACTAAGTTGTTTCAGGAATTCCAAAATTTGTTTTTTCCAATTTAAATCCTCATCAATGAGGACAGTGAATGTTCCTCACAGAGAAAGTAACCATCAGGATTTCCCCAGGGAAGTGTGCTAGGACCACTCTTGTCCTCTGTACATCTATATACACAAATGACCAGACAGATAGGGTGAACAGCAACAATTTTCTGACAATCTCAGTCGGTCCGTTGCAATTAGGGGACATCGGCTAGTATGTACTTTTCAATGTCAATAAACCGTACCGACAGCTGTACACTTTAAGATATTTTATTTTATTTTGAAAGCAACCAGTTTCGGCAATTCGTGTTCGTGTTGCCATCTTCAGGCCCCGTACGCTATACAATAAGTTCTGCACGGTTCACAGAAGAGTTTCTGTGAAGTCTGGAAGGTAGGAGACGAGGTAATGGCAGAACTGAGGCTGTGAGGATGGCTCATGAGTCGTGCTCGGGTAGCTCAGACGGTAGAGCACTTGCCCGAGTTCGTGTCTCTGTCTGGCACACAGTTTTAATCTGCCAGGAAGTTTCATACAATAAGTTCATTGACACTGAAAATTTTCTGATGCTGTAGTTTATGGAAAGTGTCATCTTTGAGTGATTGTAGGAAGATTCAGGACGTCTTAGACAGAGTTTCTATTTTATGAGATGGATGGCAGCTTGCTCTAAATGTGGGGAAATGTAAGTTAATAAAAATGACTACGAAAAACAATTCTGTAATGTCTGAATACAGTATTAGTGGTGTGTGACTTGACAGAAAATCTAGGCATAATGTAGCAAAGTGATAGGAAATGGAATGAGTGTGCAAAGAGAAGGCAAGTGGTTGACTTTGGTTTTTTGGGAGAATTTTATGGAAATGTAGCTTAGCTATAAAGAAGTCTGCAAATAGAATACTTGTGTTTTGAATGCTGCTCAAGTGTTTGGAATCCATACCAGATTGGATTAAAGGAATACATGCAATTATTTCACATTTGAAATCTGTTACAGGTTTGATCAACGCGTATTGCAGAAATACTCTGAGACCTGAAATCCGAATGCCTGTAGGGAAGAAAATATCATTTTTGTGAAGCACTATTGAGAATATTTAGATAACTGGTATTTGTGACAGACTGCAGAACGATTCTACAGCAAGCGACATACGTATCACATAATGACCACAAAGGTAAGGTAAGAGAAATCGGCGCTGGTACAGAGGAGAACAGATAGCCACTTTTCAGCTTGCTCCATTTACAAGTGTAGCAGGAAAGATAGTGACTAGAGGTGGTAAAAGGTATCCTCCGCCACGCACTGTACACTGGCTCGTGGAGTATTTTACGTCTGTGTGAATTTAGGTGACGTACCAGAACGCGGAGAAAGATGCCGACAGACTCACCTCTTCCCCGCCATGGTCCAGTGCACGGTGGCAGAAGTGAGTGTGTCCCTCTTGGCCTTCACGAAGTACTCGACGTCCTCCAGTGGGTGGTAGTCACAGCTGAGGTTTATCTCCCGCAACTTCGAGCAGGTGTCTGCCAGGAAGCGCAGCAGCACGGGCCCCGCACCTCTCCGATTCTCGAACACTTCCAGGCTCTGCAAGTGTTCCAGGCGCGACACCAACTCCGCGTACTGTCGGTCGGCCAGTAAGTTGTTGGCGATTATCAGCTTCTCTATCTTCGGACACTTCTCAAATATGTACTTCAGGAGCTGCAGGGAGAACAAATTGCAGTGTATTTGTTAGTACATCAGTATTTTCCATAGATTACATCTCATTATGGGATGTAACTATTCATTTACTATTGTCATATTTCATACACTGAAACCAACCTTCTCAATACCAGTATTGCTATTAATATTCTCTACGAATTTATACAGCTGCATTCTCGTTAATGTGAAAATGAGTGTAAGAACACCATCTACATCCACACTCAGCAAACCGCAGTGAAGTTGGAGCGTGCCGGGACATGTATCATGTATTAGTGCCACTTAAAGTTCATGTCACAACTGGATGAACCGGTTTTGAAACATTTCCTCACCCAGTAGATAGTGCGCAGTGTTCTTGACCTACCTTGCTTTGCTTATTCAATATTGTCTTCCCGGTAGCTGCGTCTGTCTTACCTAAATCACACTGAAATTAAGAAGCCAGGATCCTAGGTTAAGTTTTCCAAAATCAAAAGTCAAGATCGTATTCACTGTTGAACATTTATGTCAACCACAGTGCGATTTATTTGTTATCACTCGCACACACAATATTCATGTGACCAGGCCTCTTACACTTAATCGTCAAGTTAATATATCATACTTTATAATTTCCCAGGGTTAAAATGATCCTTTCTAATTGGTTTTGAAGTAAACTATAGGGTTTTATTACTTAAATAACATGAGTGAGCTGTATCAATTTAAATACAGGGAACTAACTTATGCATCCGCCGTGGGAATTCCCGACTTATAACCATGGCACCTCTTGAACAATAATTTTTACATATTCAAATTTACTTAATTCTTAATTAATGCACTTACAAAGTTGAGACTGGAGTCATTTTACGAAGAAAATATAGGTAGCAAAAGTATCAAAACAGATCTCGGAATTATACAGTAGTTTGGTCCCAATTGGCACTTAAAGTCATACAGGCTGCAGATTTCAAGTCTTAATATCTATTTAATTAATAGACTTTAGGTTAATTTAAACACTTTGCTGGAATCAGTAAAATTTAGGCTTTCTTTTGGATGCAGTCTTCTAGCTGAATTCGATCTATTAGCTCACTCGAATTTTATTTAATATGTATTGCACAATATATGTCATTGTTCATAACTGTTAATATGATGCATTTCCAATAAAACTAATTAGTTCATTACTTTCAGAATGGACATTAGAATGTACTGAAATAATAGATTTTACAAGGGGAATTTTATTTAAACTATTTCTGAATTCTGTACAATGAGGCTGAATGTCACAGAATCTGTAGTCGGAATCTGAGTAGTGAAAATGAAAAAAAAAATACAAGTTCATTGCTTAACTAAGTTACTAAAGCAGTGTAAAACCAAAACAGGATATCAGTGGGCAACCCTGCTTCATTACAAAGTGAGTGGAACAGGGGATGACCCACTGTGTCATCTATTAGGGTTTCTTTCCATTCCATTCATGTACGGAGCACAGGAAGAATGATTGTTTGAATGCCCCTCTGCATACTGTAAATAACCTACTCTTGTTCTCACAATCCTTATGTGAGCAATATATATAAGGGGATGTAGTATATTTATAGAATTATCATTACAAGCATGTTCTTGAAGCTTTTAACAGGCTTTCTCAAGATATATGTAAACTATACGAGTTGGTCGACGTTCAGAAGCAGTCGGAAATTACCACGACTACTGACAAACGATTGACAGCTGCTGCGAATTGGTGTGTCGGAAGAACTCCCAAGAGTCGTGTACCTGTGATACCTCTACCAGAGGTACCTCTTCTCCTGTGGATCCTGCCTCCTCTGCAGAAAGTACAGGATCTGTCATTACCTGTCCAACTGACTTTGCGTGGCTTGTACAGGGCGGACGGTGACCGAGGAGGACTCAGACTGTCGTACCGATCCCCCTAACCGACAAGTTCGAAGTGCCGTCTTTCACTGAAACCCAGTGGGACCCACTACACCTGTTGTGGGGAAACCTGTTTTGTCCAGTGTCGGGAGGAAGCAAACGCAAAAGGGTAGGGGTCAATTAATCGTCAGCACTTTGAATGTACGGTGAATGGTGGTACCCCTCAGGGAAATGGCAGCAAGGGACGGGAAAGAACATCAGGTGCACTCAGTGCCTGGGGGGGGGGGGGGGGGGGCCTCATGCAACATGTTGAACGGGCTGTTCCAGGAGTCATTGAAAGAATAAGTTGCAGCCAACTACAGACTGTGGCACACATTGGAACAAATGATGTCTGTCGTCTGGGCTCTGAAATCATTCTTGTGTCATTCCGACAACTGGCAGAGAAGGTTGAGAGGACCAGCATTGTGCGTGGAGTTTCAATGAAGCTCACAATTTGCAGCATTGTCCCCGGAAGTGATGGTGGCCCTTTGGTTATGAGTAGAGTGGAAGGACTGAACCAGAGAATTCAAAAGTTGTGTGACAAACTAGGCTACAACTTCCTGGACTTGCACCATAGGGTTGAGAACTGTAGGGACTCCCTAAGTAGGTCAGGCATGCACTACACATCAGAGGTAACTCACTGTGTGTGGGATTCACACAAGGGTTTCTCAGGTTAGGCGACTCTCCATTCAATCCAGATAACAATAGATGTAGGAAACCCAGAAGTATCAGTGTAAGATCAAAAGAAATGTCTCCCACAGGTGAGAGTATTGAAATCCTAATGGTTAACTGTACAATACAAGAAGAATGGGCAGCTTTGAGAGATGAAATAGTGGAGGCAGCAGAGGATCAAGTAGGTAAAAATATGAGGGCTAGCAGAAATCCTTGGGTAACTCAGCAGTTATTGAATTTAACTGATGAAAGAAGAAAATATAAAAATGCCATAAATGAAGCAGGCAAAAAGAAATACGAACATCTCAAAAATGAGATCGACAGGGAGGGCAAAATGCTTATGCAGGGATGGCTAGAGGTCAACTGTAAAGATGAGCGCAGATGGAAAACCAGCCCTAAGCAAAGAAGGAAATGCAGAAAGGTGGAAGGAGTATATTGAGGGTCTATACAAGGGTAATGTACTTGAGGGTAATATTATGGAAATGCAAGATGACGTAGATGAAAATGAAATGGGAGATATGATACGGCTGAAGAATTTGACAGAGCATTGAAAGACCTAAGTCAAAACAAGGCCTGGGAAGTAGACAACACTCCACAACACTCAGCCATGTGAGAGCCTGTCATGGCAAAACTCTTCCATCTGGTGAGAAAGATGTACGAGACAGGTGAAATACCCTTAGACTTCAAGAAGAATACAATAATTTCAATCCCAAAGAAAGCAGGTGATGATAGATGTGAAAATTACCAAACTATCGGTTTAATACGTCACGGTTGCAAAATACTAACACGAATTTTTTGCAGACGAATGGAAGAACTGGTAGAAGCCGAGTCACCGAAGATCAATTTGGATTCTGTAGAAATGTTGAAAAATGTGAGGCAATACTGGCCCTACAACTTGGAAGATGGGTTAAGGAAAGGCAAACCTATGTTTCTAGCATTTGTAAACTCAGAAAAAGCTTTTGACAATGTTGACTGGAATAATCTTGTTCAAATACTGAAGGTAGCAGGTGTTATTTACAGGGAGCGAAAAACTATTTACAACTTGTACAGAAACCGGATTGCAATTATAAGAGTCAAAGGGCATGAAAGGGAAGCAGCAGTTGAGAAGGGAGTGAGACAGGGTTGTAGCCTATCCCTGATATTATTCAATCTGTACATTGAGCAAGCAGTAAAGGAAACAAAAGAAAATTTGGAGAAAGAATTAAAATTTATGGAGAAGAAATAAAACCTTTGAGGTTTGCCGATGACATTGTAATTCTCTCAAAGACAGCAAAGGACCTGGAAGAGCAGCTGAACAGAATGGACAATGTCTTGAAAGAAGGAAATGAGATTAATGTTGTAAGGGATCTGTGATCCCACGAACACAGATACTAGTATCCGACGCCCAGGTCAATAGTAGACAGGAGTCGATTGTCGAGCGCTGCAGGAGGCAGTGAGAGGAGTGTCGAGTGAGCGGCAGTACTGAGAAGATGGGCAAGAAGGGTGGTCGAGCCGAGTATGGTGTCGATGGCGGATGTGCCGAATGAGAAGTAAATTGTAAATTCACAGAAGTGTAACAAATGAGCGCGTCCCCATTATCATTGTGGGGTTGACCCTCATCAATACTGATTTGTGAGTGATATAAAACCGAAAGTGACAAGTGCCGAATTTTGTGTTTCGCATGAACCGCGTCTGCCAGTAACGACCGTCGATTGCAGTGAGGATTGTTGTGAATGTTAACCATCATCATTGTGTGTGACAAAGTACTTAAAAATCAGCAACCAATAACAGATATAACCGTAATGAAGCGTGTAAGGCGAAGGTAGCCACTGCCTCAGAATTTGCACGCAGGTTGCAGGCTGAGCTGTCTATTTGTAGCATCGTACCCAGGGTCGATCGTGGTCCTCCGGTTTGGAGCAGAGTGGAAGATCTAAACCAGAGGCTCAGACGACTCTGTGGCAGTATCGGATGCAAATTTCACGACCTCCGCTATCGGGTGCAGAATTTTAAGGTTCCCATTAATAGGTCAGGCGTGCACTAAAGTGCGCGTCATTTACGACGGTGGGCAAGTTTAGGTTCTTTCTGCGCATCTGACGTCACAAAACACAGTCAGCCGATGAACAGAGAACGACGTTGCCAGAACTCGACTGCAGTGCAGAGCATGGACGAGTGTCTTAAGTTTTTGAAACGTTCAGTCATAAATAAAGTAATCGAACAAAAGCAAAGTCTTGATAGCAGACTTTTTTTTATAGAAAGTTTGGAAAAAGCATTCTTTATACCAACTGCTTCATATTCTATTAATTAATGAAGCCAAACAAGCAATAAGCCTCCTAATTCAGGTGATAGCAAGGAAAGGTGTTTGTATCATTCTCACGAACCGCTTTTTTGCAATAAAGAAAAGCGGTAATTGTTTATTTCCTATTGTACTTCGATGAAACGTGAGCAATTCGTAGTCATACCAACAGTGTTTGTCGGTATTTTGCTTGATATTTTAGAGTACTCCAGGACTTTTGTTAAACGGAATGCGGGGAGCACGTCTCTTAGCAGCGAAAGGGTTAGTGCGGCCGTGATGGCTTTACTTCATAAACTGTGCGCTCCCGCCTAAACGTAAGTTGGCGCTGCTTCTCTTGGCGTGTACATCGTTTGCAACTGGCAACGCAGCAATCTCCCGCATCTGGGCGGGCATGCGCAAGCCGCCAAGATAAAAGAATTGAACTATAAATGCAGGATGCGGCTACTAGAGTAGTGGAGTACGTGTGGTGTGCACACGGAGCTGTTTCAGGTTAGAGAACTCCTCCCTTGGGAGCAAAGATGATTTGCATGTCAAATCAACCACAGCAACCACGGAGATTCTTGGTCCTCGCAGATCAGAGATAGAAAGATTAATATGATTTTAGTAAACTGCAGGAGCATCCCAGGAAAGGTCCAAGAATTAGTATCGCTTACTGAAGGTGGCATTGCACAGTTAGTATTGGGAACAGAAAGCTGGTTGAAACCAGACATCAGTGACAATGAAATCCTAAGTTCAGACTGGAATGTTTATCCTAGGGATAGGTTAGTCGCCAATGGTGGCAGCGTGCATATTGCAGTAAAAAATTCGATAATATCTAGTGAGGTTACCACGGACTCCGAATGTGAATTAATCTGGGTGAAATTGAGTATCAAATAACGGTCAACAATGGTTATCCAATGCTTTCATAGACCACCTGGGTCAGGATCTGTAGTTGTAGAATGCTTCGGACAGAACTTGCACAATATCATTAGTAATTTTTCTGATTGTGCCGCTGTAATAGGGGGTGACTTCAACTTGCCAGGTATAGATTGGAAGTGTTATGCCATCAAAAGTGGTGCCAGAGACAGAGAATCATGAGCCATTGTCCTGGATGTCTTGCCCTAAAATTACTTTGAGTAGATAGTTAGAGAACCAACTCGAGAGGATAACGTTTTAGACCTCCTGGCAACAAACATACCTGAACTTATAAAATCAGTTAACGCAGAGAAACGTATCAGTAATCACAAGGCTGTGACAGAATCTATGATGACGGGTCCTACAAGGAATGTTAAGAAAGGTAGGAAGACATATTTGCTCAGCAAGGGTGACAGGATATAAATTTCAGAATATCTCAGCAGTTAGTATCAAATATTCGGTGATGAGGACAAAGATGTGGAGAACAAATGGAAAAAATTCAAAGGCATCGTACAATATGCCCTACACAAGTATGTTATGAGTAATGTTTTAAGAGATGGAAAAGATCCACCATGGTGTAATAGTCATGTTAGAAAAGCACTACATAAACAAAGAGCACTTCAACTCAGATTCAAGAGAAGTAAAGACCTAGGTGACAAACAAAAGCTGAACAAAGCGAAAATGAGTGTAAGGAGAGCGATGAGAGAAGCGTTGAATGATTTTGAAAGTAAGACATTGTCAACAAATCTGAGAAAAAACCCTAAGAGAGGCTGTGTCGCCTGGCCACCAAGAGCTGTTGCACAATGATTTGAATCACGGATCCAGTTATATGGCTCCCTCCGTGTATAGCAATTTTACGACTATGACGTGTGGGGCCTGAAGATGGCATCAATGTAATGCCGAAACTGATAGCACATAGAATTTCATAAAATAAAATAAATTTCTACAATACATACGGCTGTTGGTAAATTATCGCATCAGGAAGTTCATGCCAGCGTCCATAATGGATCAACGAAGACTACGAGATTTTGGTTGTATGTAAAATCAGTAAGTGGGTCAAAATCATTTATTCATTCTCTTGGTGACCACACTGGCACCAAAATGGAAGATAACAAAGAGAAGGCCAAAATACTGAATTCGGTCTTCTGAAGTTGCTTCACCGTGGACTTTCAATCATCGTACGAACATCGAAGTGGCAGATATTGAGATAACTGATCACGGAACTGAAAAGCAGCTACAATAGCTTAATAGTGGAAAGGTTTGAGACCCAGATGAGATACCTATAAGATTCTATAAAGATTATGCAAAAGAACTTGCTCCCCTTCTAGCAGTAATTTATTGCAGATCGCTTGAGCAATGAAAAATACCTAACAACTGGAAAAAAGGCAGGTCATTCCCGTTTTTAAGAAAGGCCGTAAGACAGATCCAGACAGTTACAGATGTATATCATTGATGTCAATCTGTTGTAGAATTATGGAACATGTTTTATGCTCAAGAATTATGACATTTTTGGAAAATGAACATCTCCTTTATAAAAATCAACATGGATTCCACAAATAGGAATCCTGTGAAACTCAGCCCACTCTATTCCTCCATGAGATCCACAGCACAGTGGACAATGGTGCTCAGGTTGACGCCGTGTTCCTTGATTTCAGTAAGGCATTTGACACCGTCCCTCATTGCCATTTAATGAAAAAAATATGTGGTTACGGAGTATCACAGCAGACCTGCAATTGGATTCAAGACATTCTTGCAGACAGAACTCAACATGTTGCTCTTAATGGAACTAAATCGACAGGTGTAAAGGTAATATTCGGAGTACCACAGAGAAGTGTGATAGGACCGTTGCTGTTAACAATATACATAAATGATTTAGAAGAAAGCATCGGATGCTCTTTAAGGCTATTCGCAGATGACACAGTTGTCTATACCAAAGTAGCAACATCAGAAGATAATATGAATTTGCAGAACAACCTGTAGAGAATTGATGAATGGAACAGACTCTGGCAGTTGACCCTGAACATAAATAAGTGTAACATATTGCGCATACATAGAAAAAGAAATCCACTACTGTACAGCTACACTATTGATGACAAACACATTGAGACAGTGTCTGCCATAAAATATCCAAGTGTAACTATCCAGAGTGACCTTAAGTGGAATGACCATATAAAACAGATACTGGGAAAAGCAGACACAAGACTCAGATTCATCGGAAGAATCTTAAGGAAATATAACTCATTCACAAAAGAAGTGGCTTATAAGGCACTTGTTCATCTGATTCTTGAGTATTGTTCATCTATCTGGGATCCCTATCAGGTAGAACTGGTAGAGAAGATAAAGAAGATCCAACAAAGAGCAGCACATTTCATCACGGGATCTTTTAGCTGGCGAGAGAGCATTACAGAGATGTTATACAAACTCCACTGGTAGATGTTACAAGAGAGGCATTGTGCATCACAGAGAGATTTCCTATTGAAATTTCAGGACACCACTTTTCAGGAGGATTCCGACAACATATTACTTCGCCCCGACATACATCCCGTGTATTAACCACGAGGAGAAAATTCAAGAAATTAGAGCCAATACAGAGACTTACCGACAATCAATCTTCCCACACACTATTCAGGAGTGGAACAGGGTTGCAGGGTCAAAAAGTGGTAGTGAAAGTACCCTCCACCACACATCATTAGGTGGCTTGCAGAGTATGATGTAGATGTAGATGAAAGGGTGAAATGCTTAACTCAATTTTCAAATGTTCCTTTACAAAGGAAAACCCAGGAGAATTGCTCCAATTTAATCCTCAAACCACTGGAAAGATGAATTAAATAAGTGTTAGTGTCAATGGTGCTGAGAAACAGCTGAAATTGTTAAAACTAAACAAAGCTCCAGGGCCCAATGGAGTTCCTGTCAGATTCTCTGCTGAATTTGCAGCCAAGTTAACCCCTCTCCTCACTACAATCTATCGTAGATCCTCGAACAAAAAGCCGTGCCGAATTTTTGAAAAAATGGCACAGGTCACACTCATCTACAAGAAGCGTTGTAGAAGTGATGCACGGTTTTTTAAAAAATTGATCATGTGAAAATCCCAATTTGCACTTTTCTCACATGTCATACTGAAAGCTTTGGATCAAGGCAACCAGGTAGACACAGTGTTTCTCGATTTCCAAAAAGCATTTGTCTTAGTACTGCAATGTCAAAAGTATGATCATATGGGTATCAAATGAAATTTGTGACTGGGTTGAGGACTTTTTGGTAGGGAGAGTGCAGCCTGTTATCTCGGATGGAGAGCCATCATCAGATGTAGAAGTAACTTTGGCTGTGCACCAGGGACCATTGCTGTTCATGTTGTATATTAATGACTTGTAGGCAATATGAATAGTAAAACCAGTCTTTTTGCAGATGATTCAGCTATCTATAATGAAGTACTAATTGAGAGAAACCGCATAAATATTCAGTCAGATCTTGATAAGATTTCAACATGATGCAGAGTATGGCAACTGGCTCTAAATGTTCAGAAATGTAAAATTTTGCACTTCACAAAATGAAAAAAATGTAGTAACCTATGACCAAAATACCAATGAGTCACTGCTGGAATCAGCCATCTCTACAACCAGGTGCTTGTATATGCTTTGTAGGTACATGAAATGGAATAATCACATAGGTTCAGTCATGGATAAAGCACGTAGTAGACTTCAGTTTATTGGTAGAATACTAGGGAAGTGCTATCAGTTTACAACAGAGATTGTTTACAAATCACTCGTGTGACCTATCCTAAAATATTGCTCCAGTGGGTAGGAGCCGTACCAGATAGGACTGACAGGGGATATTAATGTATACAGAGAAGGGGAACACTAATGGTCACAGGTTTTTTAATCTGTGGGAGACTGTCACAAAGATACTGAAGGAACTGAACCAGAAGACTCTTGGAGATAAATGTAAACTATCCCAACAAACTCTGTTAATGATCCCTCAAGAGCTGGCTTTAGATAATTACTCTAGGAATGTACTACAACTCCCTACGTATTGCTCACAGAGGTGGCGCGATGGTACGATTAGAATAATTACTGCACACACAGAGGCATTTAAACAATCATTCTTCCCATGCTCCATACACGAATGTCACAGGAAGAAACCCCAGTAACTGGTAAAACGGGACATACTCTCCGCCGTGTAGCTCACCGTGGTTTGCAGAGTATAGATGCAGATGTAGATGTAGATGAGTCTGTCAATTCAGTATCCGCAGTATATCTGTGACACTCTCTCACGGGTCAGACAAGCCTGTGATCATTTGGGCTGCCTTTCTTTCTATCCTCTGAATATTCCCTATCAGTCTTGTCTGGTATGGGTCTCACACACCTGAGCATTATTCTAGAATGGATTGCAGAAGTGTTTTGCAAGCAATCTCTTTTGTGCACTCATTCTATTTTCTTAGTGTTCTACCAATGAACCAAAGTCTGCCACCTGTTTACCTATGGCAGAGGCTACAAAACAGTTCAGTTCAATTTCCCTACAAATTCTTACATCCATAGATTTGTATGAGTTGCCTAGTTTGATGCAGCTGTCTGCCTCTTCATCTCTGAATAACCACTCAGCCTACACTTGTTTGAATGTCTTTCCTTCTTTCCTGTAATTAAGTTCTGGTCTGCCTCTAAAATATGTAGTCTTACTAACATTCCCTGCCCAAATGACATCAGGCAAACATTCATAATTTTATACTTCACAGCATTTACGTTAGCTTCATCTCAATACATTTGGCAGTGGCCTTGCCATAGTGGTAACATCTGTTCCCACCAGATTACCGAAGTTAAGCACTGTCGGGCCGGGCTAGCACTCGGACAGGTCACCATCCGATCTGCCGACCGCTGTCGGCAAACGGGGTGCACTCGGCCCTCGCGAGGCAAACTGAGGAGCTACTCAATCGAGAAGTGGCAGCTCCGGTCTCTTAAACGTACGTACGGCCGGGAGAGCAGTGTGCTGACCACGTCCCCCTCTGTATCCGGTGACACCTGTGGGCTGAGGACGGCACGGCAGCCGGTTGGTACCGTTGTGCCTTCACGGCCTGTTCGGGCGTAGTTTAGTTTAGTTTCTTTTCGATACATTTACTCAAATGTTTTCTCATTCTCCATTTCATGTGGAGTTTACAATACTGACAGTGTGGTATCATCTTTCTCATCTGATGCAACACCAGGCACCACAATTTTTTAGCTGACAGTCAGCAAAGGTGAGAACACGGCAGCTGTATAGTAAAAAAAAAAAAAGGTGATGGCTCTGTAACTGTACCGTGTAATTTATATTAAGAAAATGTTCAGTTATTGCCTATTGCCAGTAGAATTATTTTCCACCTGTTCATCATAGGAAATGATTTGTGAATGTATAATGTAGATTCATAGTGAGTAGTGAGAGGAATTATCACAATTATCACAATTCACAATATCACATTATCTGTAGTGACAGGAATTATTCACAATTTAAAAAAATTTGCAACTGGGTATTTTTATTTATTTTGCACAGAGTTTGGGAAGTTATATGGAAAAGAAGCATTAAAGACCCATTTAGCCCAAATGGAAGATTGCAATTAGAAACTCAGAGAATGTAATAAGCCTTTTATTACAGCAATGAGTGGTAGTTGTCTTTGACTTAAAAATAAGAACAAATTATTTTACTAAATCCAAGAAAACTGATCTACTAATAGTTTTCTACACTGAGGTGGGTAAACAAAAGAAGGAAGTATTACAACAAAACTATTATATTATTGCGATGAAATGGAGATTTATTATGGTGTACAGAGTTTCCTCATATTCCTTCAAAGTCCGCTTCATATAGCAGGCACTAGTAACTGAAAAGTATTTTGAACTTCAGTCCAAGTAAAGCATTATAATCAAATATACTTCCCTTCACCACCAAATTAATTACTCCTCAATGCCGCAGATTGTGCTGTATCGAGCTACTCCTTCCTTTAGCCATATTGTGCCAGGGAGTTATTTTCCCCCCAATTTATTTATTTATTTATTATCATCCGAATGATCACACTTGTGATATAGGATTTGTCAGGATACATTTCAACAACTATATAATATCTTAACAAAATGTTTTTCTATGCTGAATTCATATGAATCTATCTTATGTTTAATACAATATACAACTAATAAGTGTTTTTATAACATAATTTCTTATGTGCTTAACAGACCTATTCCTTGATGTTGTGATTTCATTTGTCTCATTTATGATATCATATATTCTTATACAGTTGAGCAGAGCTATTCACTTATCCTGTAGTGACATTTGTCAAGCATGTGGTTCTTTATATTCTAATACAGTTGAGCCTAGAAATTCACTTACACTGTATCAACATTTGTCAAGCATGTGACTCTTTATAACAGTTTTAAATTTATCTTCATTTTCCAGCTCTTTGATATGTTTTGGTAGTGCATTAAAAAAAGTTTGATGCCTTGATTACAAACATGTTTCTGACTTCGGGTCCTTGTTACAGCTTGTAAGGGGAGATCTTTACATTGCCGTGTATCGTAATTATGATAGTCTGTATTGGTTTTAATTTTGTCCTGATTTCTTTTGATCATCAACAGAAATTTCAGAATGTATAATTATGGAATTGTTAAAATTTTCAATGCTTTAAAAAGGGGCCTACAATGTGTTTGAGGTGGGCTCTGGCTCATTATCTGAATAGCGCATTTTTGCAATTTGAAAGTCTCATTTAGACGACAATTTATTTTTTCCCAGAATACTATCCCATAGGACACAATGGACTGAAAATAGCCAAAATATACTAATCTGGTACAGTCATTACTACAAACTCTTGCAATTATTCTAAGTACAAAACACGCTGAATTTAGTTTTAGTGCTAAGCTCACCAAATGGTCCTTCCAGTTTATCTTCTCATCACTGTGCATACCGAGGAATTTTGCACACTGTACTCAAGTTGTTTGTCCTCCATAGTGGCATTTAGGTCATCATGTTCACTTATTTTTCCATATTGCACATAATTAGTTTTTTTTTTTTTCATTCACTGTTAGCTTGTTTGCACTAAACCATTTTTGTATATCTTGTAGGACATGGTCCACAGCACTGTGCAATGACTGCTTCATATCACTAACTATTAAACTAGTATCATCAGCAAATAACACGATTCTAGCTTTTCTCTCTGACACCCGGATATCACTAATGTAAATGAGGAATAGCAAAGGGCCTAATATACTTCCTTGGGGTACTCCTACAGTGACCTCCCTTGGACCTGACCTTAGTTTAATTTTTTGGTTAATATTTGGTGCTGTAATTTCAACTACCTGCATCCTCTTTTCCAGATATGACTCAAACCACTTTTTTACCGATCCTCTAATACCTATAGCTTCACGTTTTTCCAAAATTACGCTGTGGTCAACAGTGTCAAAGGTTTTTGACAGATCTAGATTTAATCCAACTACACTTTTTCCCTCTCTCAATTTACTGATTATTTCTTTTGTGTATTCCAGTACAGCTGTTTCGGTACTTCTCCCAGCTTGAAAACTGTGCTGATTACTGTTTACCAGATTGTGGATATTAAGATTAAGGTTTTACAGATACAAATGAAATATAGAGTCACACATTGAGAAAGTTGGGAGAAGTGAGACAGGTCTGTAGTTTTCTATTTTAAGCTTAATTCTCTTTTTCAACAGGGGGACGACTTTAGAAATTTTCAGTTTCTGTGGAAACACTCCCTCAGCCATTGACACGTTTGCTACGTGCACCAATGGTTTCGCTATTTGATTAGCTGTTTTCTTTGCTATTATTATTGACACCTCAACTACTCCAGCTGACATCTTGGACTTGAGACTTTTAATCATTTTTAAAACTTCCTTTTCGTATGTTGGGACTGCCATCATACTGCTGGGTGCCTTGGGTGCTGCTCTCCTCATCTGCTCCCCAAAATTCCTGCTTCATGTCTGGGGTATATTTAAAAAGTAATTATTTATATAACTGGGCGTGGCATATTTATCTAACATTTTATTCTCCTCATCTTTTAGAATAATTTCCTTATCTTTGATAGGTACCCCAGTTTCTTTTCTCACAATTTCCCATGCTATTTTAGTTTTATTTCTGGACTGTTTTATTTCCATGTCATTACTTATTAACTTTGCATTTGCAATTACTCTGCAGTATATTTTCCTATACGTTTTGACATATTCTATAAAATCAGTATCTGCACACTCCCTCAACTCTGAATTGAGTTTTTTCATTTTTTCACACGATTTATTAATGCCAAGAGTCATCCGAGAACCTGACTTTATGTGTCCATTAGACTTGATTCTGGTCAGTTTCTTTGGGAAACACATATCAAAGTTCATCAGATAATTCGATGAAAATACACTATATGCCTCATCTGTACTTGTTTGTTTCATAACATCTAACCAGTTTTTCTTTTCTAAGATACTTATGAACAGATGACAGCTGTCCACAGAGAAGTTTCTTTTGTAAATATTATTTATACCTTTATCATCATTTGACCTTAAAGGGATTTCAATGGTGAGAGCATTGTCGTCAGACAATCCTAAATCTATGTTACCTCTATTTCACAGAGTACCTCTTTGTCAGTTACTCATCTAACCTTCAGCTTTCTTCTGTAGCACCATATTTCAAAAGGATCTGTTTTACTGTTGTCTGAATTGCTTATCAATCACGTCCCAATTACATACAAGTGTAGACTCCACACAAGTACCTTCAGGAAAGGTCTCCTAACATAAACGTAAACACCGCTCACGGATTAGGCCTCAAGCCTGTTCTGGCTGGCCAACTGCTGCCTAAAAGGCACTACGAGGAGCGGTCTACGACGGTGGAACGTGTGATCGGCATGCTGACAATTGCTCCAGCCGTTGTAGCCACCAGATGAATCCTGATGATGCTGTTGCTTCTTAATTTGACCTCACAAGGGCTGAGTGAATACCGTACCATATCTCCCTATCTCAAAAGATATCTGAAGAGGTACCAGGAATTGAACCTGCGACCTCCACACTGAAGGCAGCAACATTAATCGTTTGGTTTCAGAGGTGGACTTTCTGACACTTCAGTTTGAATTTGATGTTAACAGAGTCCTCTTTTTCAGAAATGCTTTTCTTGTTAGTGATAACCTGCATTTTACATCCTCTCTAATTCAGCAATTATGTTATTTTGCTACTCAGATAACATAACTCCTCCACTACTTTTAGTGTCCAATTTCCCAATCTAATTCTCTCGCCACAGCTCGTTTTAATTCGACTATATTCTGCTACCCTGTCTTGCTTTTGTCGACGTTCGTCTAATATCCTCCTTTCGAGACATTATCCGTTCTGTTCACCTATTCCGAGCCGTCTCCCGACACTAACAGAAATTACAGAGTCATCAGGAAACCTCAAGCTTTTAATTTCTTCTTCCTGAACTTTAATTCCATTTTCAAATTTATTCCCAGTTTCCTTTACTGCTCGCTCAGTGAACAGACTGAACGACACCTGGTTTAGGCTACAACTCCATCTTCCTCGCTTTGCAGCACTGCTTCCCTTTCGTCGGATCCGCATGTGGCGGGTGTCATGGAATAGCGGGTGCTTAGACAGAGAGCAGATACGATTAGAAGTACGCACAATCACAGTGGCACTTCTGTTTACGTAAATTCGTACAGCATGTCCAAGAGATTCCATTAGACAGAGCCTAATCATTATAAATGATCAAAATACAGAAATGCCACTATAACCTTCACTCATAGACTACTAGTTGGCTCATTGCAGTGTCTTCTTATCCAGTTCAGAAGTGGTGCTACATACGTGTACGACCAGAGATGTGGCTTCAAGACGGCAGCGGATGCGTTCTGTCTGGCACGGTATCGATACTGTACGGCACTGCAACTTTCGTGCCCTTAAACTCTTACATCTGCAGTCTACTTTCTGTACGTGCCATAAATATCCTTTCACTCCCCGTATTTTATGCCAGCTAACTTCAGGGGCAGTATTGCCCTGTGTGTTTCTACATTTCTCTGGAACCCAAACTGACCTTCCTCGAGGCCAGCTTCCACTAGTTTTCCCGTACCTCTGTAAGCGTGATGGCGTGTCAATAAATAAGTTGCAAAACAGGCTAGAGGCAATAAAAATCGAAGTAACTTCCTGAAATTTGTTTCACTTTGCTACATATTCACACTGTACATTCAGACACTTATCCCACCTTTTTACAAGCCTTCAATAACTGGCAGCAAAGAAGTCTTCCGAGGGTAAGTTGGGACCGTAGGGCAACTGTTCAAAGCATTCCCAATTAAATATCGGTAACAGGCCCCGTATTTGTCTTTCTGTACGAGGGCAGGCACTGTCATCTAGAGGAATCACTACATTTGTGGTGAATGGTGTGTCAAGAGTTCCCACACACTGGTGCAGTATGACACGGCATTCGGTGCCTCACCGTGAGGCCGGAATTTCACCAGTACAGCCCTCACGTGTCCCAAAACGTGGTGAGCAGAATCTTGCAGGCTGACGGAATGGCCTTCAGTGTTTTTATTGTCGAGGAGGTAGAATGCTTCCGTTCCGTGGATGGTCGTTTGGTCTCTGGTTGAAAGTGGTGAACCCAAAACTTGACCCCTGCAACAATTTGTGCCACTAAATCCTCTCCTTCCCTCCTTCCTTCCCCAGAGTATCGAATGAGGTGCTGTTGAGAAAAGCCCATTATATTCATTTTGTGCTCCTCAGTCACCATGCTAGGCAACCACTGTGCACAAACTTTATGAAACTTCAGCTGCTCACCCATTATAGTGTAAGCTGTTTGACACGAACAGCCTACAGCACGTGCTACGTCACTGATCGCCACATACCACTCGTTACGAATTATCTGCTCCACACACTGCTTCTCGGTTTCAGTTGCAACCACTGCAGGACAGCAAGCACGCTCCCAATCTCTGACGCTTTGCCTTCCCTTTATAAACTCCTGATACGAGTGAACGCAGATTTCTGTGATAAACAGTTGTCAACATACACGGGACCCATTTCACGATACACTTCCCCTGTGAACAGCCCTTCCACCCACAAGAAATGCACGACCACATACTATTCTACTCGTGTACACTTCCCTGCAGCCTCTAAATGTGTACACGTGCCACTATCTGCTGGCAAAGTATGTATGCACGATTTAAACACAGTATAAGGTAAACTGATATTTGTGACTTATTCGTTGACTTGTCCTCACGGTGTCAGTATTTTGCAACAATGGTTTAGTAAACCGTTGGTCCAGTAGAATACACAACTGTAAGTACAGCAACTGCCTTCTCTGGAATTGGAATCGTGACACCCTCCTTAAACTCGGAGAGTATTTTGCCTGTTTCATACACCTTACGAGGTCTGTTCAAATAATTCTAGAACTTTGTCCAAAAAATTTGTCTATGCTTACCTTCTATTTCTACACACTCTCTTTCGAAATACTCTCCACAACAATTGATAACACCGCTCGCAATGTCGTTTCTACATGAGGAGGCAGTCCTGGTACGCCTCTAGACGGATTACGCAAAATGCTGTTTTAAAATCTTCTTTTACGTCGTCTATCATTGCAGATTTTCGTCCTTTCAAAAGGGATTTCAACTTCGAAAATAAAAAAAGTCCACAGAGGCCAGGTGTGGAGAGTACGGAGCATCAGGCAGCAGAGTGATTTCATTTTTTGTGCTACAGTCGTGCAGCAACAGGGAGAGATGTGTGGACGCGTTATCGCGAAGCGAGAGCCGTGAACTGTCTCGCCACTTTTCAGGCTGTTTCCTTCTCACATTTTATTGGGCTTCGTAACACGTCCCAATCCTACCATCGGTTAACAGTTTGTCCCTGTGGAAAAAATTCGTGATGAAGATGAACTAATCATTCAAAGTCAAAGAAAACTGTCCGCGTCGCTTTGACATTTGATCTGACCTGATGAGCTAGTTTTGGTGTCGGAGAATCCTTCCTGATCCATTGTGAAGATTGAACCTGAGTCTCAACATCATAACTGTAGACCCACATCTCATCACCCGTTATGATACTCTTAAGGACCATCTCATTCTCATTTGTGCGATGCGAGAGCCCTTCACAGGTTGCATGGCGAAGATCTTTCTGGTCTCAACTCACGAGCTGTGGGACGAATTTGCTGGCAACACATAGCACTCCAATATGCTGTGTCAAGATTTCATGACACGGTCCAATTGAAATGTTACATTCTTCCGAAATCTCTCGGACAGTCAGTCTGTGACTGGATCGCACAATTTTGTCGATGTTACCGACACGAGTGTCGGTGGTAGACGTCGGAGGGTGTCCCGAATGAGGGTCATCTCTAACTTCTGTCCAGCCATTTTTAAACTGTGTCAGCCATTTGTAACACAGAGTACGACTTAATCACTCATCACCGTAGGCTTCCTGCATCGTTTGGAGTGTCTCTGCAGATTTTCTTGAGTTTCGTGCACAATTGAATGCAGATGCATTGCTCCTCTAGCTCTTCCATCTCGAAATTCACAAACTGTGCAACACAACATTCTACTAAATGCAGCACTCAACAATAACTAACAGAAATACAACAATGAAACACATTAAACACAAGCATACGCGGATGCCAACCACATTTCACTCTAAATTACAAATGTTCTGGAATATTTTGAACAGACCTTGTACACACACAATGGAATAGTTCTGTCATGGCTGACTCTCCCAAGGATCTCAATAATTCTGAGGGAATGTCATTTTCTCCAGGGGCCTTATTTCAACCTTCAGTGCTCCAACAAATGCTTCTCGCACAATAAGATCCCCCGTCTCATTTTCATTTACGTCATCATCCCTTTGCTTTCAAGTTGATTTCCATTGTAAAGTCCTTCTACACACTCCTTCCACCGTTCAGCTTTCTATTCTTTGCGTAGTACTGGCGAGCCACTTGAGCTCTTTATATTTGTACAGCTGTTTCTCTTTTCTCCGAAAGTCATTTTAATGCTCCTCTACATGGCATCTATCTTTCCCCACAGTAATGCGTGCTCCTGTAGCCTTGCATTCATCCATTAGCCATTCCTGCTTAGCAATTTTGCACTTTCTGTACAACTGACACACACACACACACACACACACACACACACACACACACACACACACACACACACACACTAAGAACCACAAGGGCCTCAAGCAAACCATCATCAAACCGAATATCAGAGAAGCCAGTGAGATAGCTTTTCGTGACTGTTCATACATACAATGTGGATCTAGAGCACAGACAAACGTGACACAGCTTAAGATTGATGGATGTCAGAAGCATAAATAAATGCTACAGTCTCAATCAATGATGATACGCTTTGGCCTCTTATGGTTCTCAGTGGCTCATATAATTTATGGTTGTATAATTTTATCAAGCAGTGTAATATAATTAACACAAATTTCCTTATGTCTCTCAGTAATTCACATACATTTGTAAATTGATTAAACATGTCCTATTTTTTATGTGTAATTTATGCAGTATACTCCTGATTACATGTTCACATGCAAAATTAAATAATTAAATACAAGTACATTCTAAATTATTGAAAATTAGATAAAAATTTAAGAATTTTTTAAATTAAGGAACTTAGTACTGTAGAGCAGTACAGGTCATTGTCCTAGGAAGTATTATTATTGATGCTGAAATTTATTGACTGCACGGTACTATGAAATATCAAAAATCAGGTTGTTCTGCAAAATAAAATTTCGTCACAAACACTGACTGTCTATCCTAGCATTTACCCCATCATAAGGCACTACTATTTAACACGATTTGGCAGATTTTGTTTTTATTTTAAATTTGAGGCCAGATACCCTTCCTGGTGCCACAGTCACCAGTTAACGTCAGGGAGGAGAGCTGTGGCTGCCACACGACTATGGATCGTGTAAACTTTGTCCTTTGTGTAACCGTATATTACAGATATTTGTACCGAGTGGAGATTGGGGACCAGCCCAGCATTTCCCTACACGAGTGCAGGAAACCACCTAAAAGCCACACTCGGGCTGACCGAAGTACCAGACCACCGGTTCCCAACCCCTCACGGGACTCGCCACTCTTCGTCGGGTCCGTGCTCGGCTACCGTGAGGCCGCTGCCTTTGCAGCACAGTTTCCCTTCGGTGCTGCACGTATATCCTCACACTGTTCTATTTCTTCTCCCTCGGGGAACGTGTCCGGAATGTTTCTGGAAAGGTGTTTTGCATTTTCAGTGGCCAATATCAGAACAGTCTCTGCACTGTTTTTCATTTCTTTTTTCTTTCCTTGTTCCCCTTCTCCTATCCTTCCTCCGTTTCAGCGTTCGAGGTCCTCCTTTTTTCTTCTTCCTCCCCTCGTAGAGGCCGGGCCTGAGGAGAGATGATTGCCCGAGCTGCTAGCTTCTCAAATTGCCAATTGGAACGTCTGTTAGGTGTTCGTGAGGTGCAATCTGAAGTGTGAACAATCGTCTGAGGCAAGTGTGCCCCCTTCTGATGTGTGCCCCCCAGTAGTAAGGAGCACGCCGTCGGAGATGCCGAAAATCGTGGGGGATTTTCTCGCAACGAGCCAATCGTCTTCACCTTCAACGTCTACAAAACATAAACGGAATGAGGCCAATGATTCAAAAGACCCTCCCAGCTGCACCACGGTTCCACGTGGTTTCACATATTGAAGACGGTCAGTCACTACGCTAAATCCGTATATTACCCGGAAAGGTGTCGATGCAACTGCTGGCCCTGTGAACTCCTGCTCTCATTTACACAATGTCACTTTGCTTTCGAAGGCTACTTCTGACTCTCAGGCGCGACACTGTTCGCAGATCCGCTCCTCCGCAGCTATCCCGTCGGTGTCGAGGCCCGCCGAATGCGGAATTCTTCCTGCGGTGATATTTACACTACACCGCTCGGCGGTCTGACTGAGGCAGAAATCCGAACATATCTCTCCGATCGGAGTGCCATTGCAGTCTATCGTGTGATGAAAAAGATAGATGCCTCCTCAGTGCCCGCACGCACTCTGTTTCTCACTTTTGACAGAGTGGTTTTTCCGTCAAAGATCAAAGCAGGTGATGAAGTTATCACAGTCAGACTGTATATTCCAAACCCGACGCACTGCTACCGGTGTCACCGTTACGACCACACCTGAGAGTCCCGTCGACTCCCGGCCAGATGTGTAACCTGCGGTAGTGACACTCACGAGGGCGAGTGCCCACCTCCTTCTCCCTGCTGCAGCGACAGCGCTGACGACCGTGCCAAATCCTCCTGCGATTATCCCGCGTATCTCGACGAGTCGGCTGTCCGGGAGATATGAGTGAAGGAAAAACTGCATTACCCGGCTGCTCGTAAGTTGTCGGCTACTCGTAAACCCCACGTCCTACCGCCTGGCACCTACAGTATCGTTCTCGCTCTACGGAGGAACCGGCCGTGCAGACGTCCGACCTAATATTTAGCACCGCGATTGTGAAATTGCTCAGTGTCCCGGTAGCATCCCCGTCTCCTCCTCCAGCTGTGCGACAAACTTTCGCCTCCCAGGGTTAAGCCACCTGCTACACAACCGGCAGGCATAAAGGACAGAAGGAACACTCCTACAAAGACTTTGTACATCCCTCCAGCCAGCCGACATCAGAGCCTTCCTCTGCCAACCGGAAAGGCTCCGAAAAGTGGAACGGAGGCGGCCGGTCTCCCCTGCGACGCTGACGCCACGTGATACCCTCACCTGGCCGAACTCTGTGTCGCCGGTGTGCACTCTCGGCTGTTTTTCTGCCCTGGAATACGCAGGCCGACAGACGGAGAATGCCGACACTCCTGTAGACTTCACGGAGTGGGATGTTCCCGCTTCCGTGTCCCGTAGTGACAGGTATACGTAGGCCGGCACTCGGCAGCCGCCGAGGTGACACCCTTCCGTGTTTTCCTCGTCGTGACTCTCCTCCGGTGGAACGTTTGCGTTCTTCGATCCGACGACGACAATTTATGGGTGCTCTTAGAATCACAGTGTCCACTCGTCCTCTGCCTCCGGAAAAACAATATTGCATCCTCACGACCACTTTGAGCTCTCGCATTTCTTTCCAGTCTGTTTTGACCTCCTCCCCCTCGTGGAGGAGCCTTGCAGCTCGTAGGGGATGATGTTTACAGTCGATCCACCTCTCCGATTACCCATCTCCGAGCTGTTGCAGTTTGCCTTTTCTTTCCTCACTTGACCTTTTCCTTCTGTACCATTTATGTCCCTCCGTCATTTGATATTGCCGGGGCAGACTTTCTAGAGTTTATTGGGCAGCTACCTCACCCCATTCTGCTGCTCAGTGACTTTAATGTGCATCGGCCCCTTTGGGGTTCTACCAGAATGTGTCGGAGAGGTGACCTCTCGGCTGACCTTCTCAATCAAATTAACCTCCTCTGCCTTAATGTAGGAGCACCCATGTTCCTTTCAGACTTCACGCACACCTATTCCCATTTGGAGCTATCCTTCTGCACTGACCAGCTCGCCCACTGTCTGAGGCGTACGTTCTCTGAATCGTAATCGAGTGACCGTTTTTCCCGTGTAATATCCGTTTGCTGACTCCTATCCCATCTACGTGCACACCCAAATGGCAGCTTACTAAGTCTGACTGGAGGCTCTACTCCTCTCTGGTGACCTTCGACAAACATTGTGCTGACCAGGTAGAGTATCTTACAGATGTTATCATTACTGTGACACAACATTCCATTCCTCACACTTTCTCTTCACCACACTGCGCCCCCCGGTCCCTCGGTGGACCGAGGCGTGCCGCGACGCAATTTGTGTATGGACACGTGCTCTCTGCATTTTTAACCGTAATCCTACAATGGCAAACTGCATTCATTGTAAACAGTTGTGTGCACAGTGTCATCACCTTCTTCAGGACAGCAAACAATCTAGTTCGGTTTCATTCATTAGCTCTTTTAACATTCCATCCCTCGCCCACCATGTGGGCCAATCTCTGACAGATCTCTGGGATTTTCGGGCCTGACAGTAGCAGACAATGTCACAGTAGACCCTACTGCTATCTCCGACACCTTGGGCTGCCATTTTCCTGCCTTCTCATCCGTCGGAAATGAGTGGAGGAGGCTCGGGCAGGGCAAGCACTTTCTGCTTAACATGTACGACCGCATCTGGGCAGAGGGCACATTTCCCACAACGGCTCTCGATCTTCCACCATAATCAAGTCCGTCAACACGAGGTGGCGAAGATGAGGTAGCCGAGGAGGTGGAAACGTGGGTTCAACTATGCCAAGACTGCTCGGTAGCTACAACAGGAAAACACAATTAATTAGCAGGAGTACAAAATAAGAAAGAAGTTATTACTTAACTTTGCTGCAGTCCACGATCAGTTGGTCATCAATTATAGAAGGCGCGACTAGACTAAGCGTCTGTAGAATGACATAATATACATGTCAAAAATCGTGCAGTGATGACTTAATGTCTCGTAATCTCAAATGTCGAATCCAGTGAATTTGAAGACTAACTTGGAATGAAGCAACAAAGACTCAATGGCAGCAATACTGAGCTGCAGATGATGACTAACGTCGGCACTGGCTGACCACTGAGCGCGGCTACGAACTGTGGACTGGCACAACTGCATTACTCTCCTGCTGCACACGAAATGGCCCAGCAGTGCCTCATGGCAAGCGTAAGTACTGTGACTGGTTGTGTACTCTTTGGCTAACACAGACATTCTTCTGTTCCATTTATTGAGAGAATCACATCCGGCGGATCGGTGTCTCAGGCGGTGGTGTGGTCGTATGACTGATGACATCACATCCCAGATTCTGGCATGAATCCACTGTCATACCCATATCTAAGGCCGGTAAGGACCTTCCTTCTAGCTACTGCCCCATTTCTCTCACCAGCTGTGTTTGCAAGGTGACGGAACATATGATTCTCGCAATTTACTAAACATTGCACACTGTGGATTTAGTTGCAGTCGACCATCTCTTCATTTCGTCCACCCGTGTCACGAACGGTTTGCTGCGGAACTCCCAGATTGTGGCCATGTTTTTCGATTTGGAGAAAGCCTACGACAACTGCTGGAGGACCGGTATCCTCTGTCCTCTCTACAGGTGGGGCTTCGGTAGCCGCATATCCCGTTTCCTTCAGGAATTTTTAAAAGACCGAGTTTTCAAAGTACGTGAGGGTTCTGCCTTGTCAGACACCTTTATCCGGGAAAACAGTGTGCCTCGAGGTTCCATCCCAAGTGTCGTCCTCTTCGCTGTCGCCATTAGTCCCATAATGGCCTGACTCCCACTGGACATCTTTGGCTCCCTTTTTTTCGACGATTTTGCATCTATTCCAGTTCTCCACTGACTCGGCTCATCGAGCAGCATCTTCAGCGATGTCTCGATCGTCTCTACTTGTAGAGCACGGACAGTGGCTTTTGTTCTTCTGTTGACAAAACTGTTTGTACATATTTCTTGTGGCGCAACGGGTTTCTTCCGCCATCTTTGCACCTCAGACCTGTACCTCTTCAGTTTGTTGAAACTATGAAATTATTGGGTCTCACGCTCGATGGAAACTTTCTCGGTCCTCTCACGTGTCTTACCTAACAGCCCACTGTATGCAGTCCCTCAATGTTGTACGTGTCCTCAGTGGTACTTCCTGGGGAGCAGATCGAACCACCCTCCACTGTTTGTACCGGTCCCTTTTCCATTCAAAACTAGACTAGGGGTGTTTCGTTTTTGCATCTGCACATCTGTCCCTCTTATCCTGTTTCAATACTATTCACCATTGTGGCATCTGTTTGGTCACTGGCACCTATTCACTGGACCGGCTGAGAGTCTGTATGCTGAAGCTGCCAAACTACCGCTATCCTACTTTCTCCTCAGCAGGTAAGCACACCGTTTGTCTGCCGTGCAGGCCACCCACCCTATGCCTCCTTCTTCAATGACTCCTTTGATCGCCAGCATGGGGCACGTCCCTTTTCTCTGTTACCTCCCGGAGTTCACTTTCGGCTCTTCCTCCGACAGCTTAACTTCACAATACCTGCCACTTTCCTGACGCGTGTGAACCCTTCACCAGCTCGACTTCACGCAGCGGCCCGTGTTCGCCTCAGCCTCCATTCGCTTCCTAAAGTCACTACCTCCAGCCTCGCTCTATCGCCTTCAGTTTCACGACCTTCACACGGAAATTCACAATAGTACCTTTGCATATACTGACAGCTCTCGAACTGACCGTGATGTCAGGGGTGCCTTCGTCATTGGCACCGACATTCTACATTTCTGACACGGGTGCGTATGACCCTGCACCCTAAAACAAAAACAGAAGACCTGGTCATTAATCTGCTGCACAGAGCTGATCCGTGTCTGGTTTCCCTCACTGTCATCCGAGGTAGCACGCTGCAGCTAAGCTGTACGAGAAGCTGCTTCCTCGACAAGACTAATTACACTCTACCGTAATGATAAAAAATTACAGCTGAGAACATGACATCTGTCTTCAGAGTGAGACTCCAGATGAGGAGAGAAGCCAGTATCAAGTAGTATCTGTCCCAGACAGCAACAGGCATCACACAACAGAGCTTGGCACAGGCTCCTCCATCATCTGGGGTTTCAGTCTGAAGTCGGTTTAATGACTGAAACCAATTACTGACACCAGATATAAAACAAATTTGTGATCCCGGTTGCTACTTTTTATTATTCTATTAACCGTGATTGCCGAGTTTGGTCATTGCATCAAAAATTCTCACACTACAGAAATAAGCAAATTGTCAATTGCATCTTAATCAATTTCACCCAAATTTGGAAGACATACTGCTTGCTGTATCACATTCAGCACTATGGCAGTTAGAACTTCCTAGCTTCCACAGGAGTGGTTATATGAGCACAAAAGGGTTTCCTACCACTGACATGTAGGCTGCCCTGCATGACTGGCATGTCATGTGAGTAGTATCTGCACGACTTGCAGTGGCACAGCTGAGCAAGGTGGGGTGGGGGCACAGGAGAGACTGACGGTGAGAAAGGGAGGAGGAGGAAGCTGAGAGAGAAAAGGGGAGGAAGAGATGGGCAGAGAGAGAGAGTAGGGAAGAGGTGGGAGTAGGGAAGAGGTGGGAGGATGAGGGAGACAGGGAGAGGAAGAAGTGGACACAGCGAGCGAGAGGAGGACGTGTGTGTAATATATGTGTCAAAAGTGTATGTGACCGAAGCCACAGGGAAAAGGCTAGTTAACGATAATATGAGAAATGTAACCTACAATATAATTTTAACAGGTAACTGTAGTCCAAAAATAAATTAAAAAATGAAAAAAAAGAAACATACCATGTATGAACTCTAAGAGTGATCTCAAAGCAAGATGAGAGGTCCCACATTGCTACATTCTGAATCACGTGCACTTTCTGTTTCTCAGAAGCACACGTATCTTTTAACCCGTCCAATCCCTCACTATAAAGTACAGAAAACAGGAATTGTCCATCTGGTTAAAAACAGTACTCGCACAAGTGGGCCCTCATTTATATCTCACACCATAGCTGAAGGTTCAACTTACCGAGTAGTTCATCTTCTGACAGCCGTGAAGCTGCAAAGTTGTGAGATTCGGACAGTTCCTGCAGATCTTACGTAAGATGCGAGCTCTGGTACCACGCATCATCGTAAGTGTCCGGAGTTGTGGCATCATACCGGCTGTCCGTAAGACCTCTCTGTCCGTCTTCTCACACCTGCAGTGGGCGCACTCGGAGCAGGTGACACCGCAGCAGCTCCTCCCATTCTGTGCCCTGCAGTGTGAGAGGCGCACAATGAGAAACACATAATGATCGAATTCTTATACTTTGACGTAAGTTTCGTGCGTAAAACTACTCTCGTTAACTGTGTAGTCCATTTATAGTGAATTAATCCACAAGATCTTGAAGGCAGCAAATATTGGTGCCCAGGTTGACGTTCCTCGACTTTTGGAAGATGTCTGACAGGGTTCCACACTGTAGCCTAATAAACAAAAGATGAGCGTACGGAATATTGGACCAGTTTTGTGACTGAACAGAAGAGCTCCTAACAAATGGAACATAGTATGCCATTCTTAGTAAAGAGAAACCTTCAGACATATTAGTAACCTCTGAAATATCCCAAGGGAGTTCTTAAAAGATGTCATTTTCACTTTTAGCTGTAACTGTTTTTATTGTGCAACTGCAATTTTGGATTATAAGCCACTGTCTTGTAACAAGAACCGACACGACCTCACTGTGCCAGTACTGCAAACAGTTAAATGCGGCAGGAAAATACAGCTGTTAGTTTTCCTGGGGGCGTGCTACCTCTACTGTGTAGTTAAACGATGATGGCATTCTCTTGGGTAAAATATTCTGGAGGTAAAATAGTTCCCCATTCGGGTCTCCACGTGGGTCCGATAAGGAGGATGTCGTCATCGTGAAAAACCAAACATACAATCTACAGGTGAGGTCGTAGACTGCTAGATCCCTTAATTGGGCAGGTAGGTTAGAAAATTTAAAAAGGGAACTGGATGATTTGAAGTAGGATATTGTGGGAATTAGTGAAGTTCTGTGGCAAGTGGAAAAGGAGTTTCAGTCAGGTGAGTACAGGACCATAAATACAAATCAAATAGGGTAGTGCAAGAGTAGGTTTAATAATGCATACAAAATAGGAGTCCATGCAGGCCAAAAATGGATATGAAGCCAACATTCACCACAGTAGTACAGGTTTATATACCAACTAGCTCCACAGATGATGAAATAAAAGAAATTGTTCAGACACATAGTTAAGGTACAGAAAAATTTAGTTGTGACAGGGTAATAATTCCTGCTGTCGATGTGCACTAAGGTCGTAAGCTGAAGCGAAGACTTGTTATTTTTCATATATCAAACAATCGAAACTCGAGGTACGAACACCAACAATGTAGGAAGAGACGGACTGCTAGTTACCATAAAGAAGACACATCAGGTAGCAGTCAGATGAGATTAAAAGGCACTCACACATATAGCTTTTGGCCACAGCCTGTGTCAGTAAAGACACACACACACACACACACACACACACACACACACACACACACACACACACACACACACACACACACACACACCATGCACACATGACCACCAATCCAGCATCTTGGGCTAGAATGCACATCACATTGATCACATTGGTTGCAGCAGCTATTTGGAGACGTAGGGGCTTGCACAGGAAAGAGTGGCAGGGGGAAGTGCATCACACGAATCTTTGGAATGAAAATCAGAACAATAACAACAATACGGCACTGAATCTTAAGTGTGACAAAGGCATGTAAGCCAAAATTGCAATAGCATTATAACAAAGGAAGTTGATACCCCAAAGGAGTGCTGTAGGACCGTAACTATCCACAGAGTGTATAAATGACCTTGTGGAGAACATCAAGAGGCCCGTCAGTCAGTTTGCAGATGATGACTGCAGAGGACTGACACTTGGTGCAGTGACTGTTAGTTGACCCCCAAAGTAAACAAATTAACATATTGCGCATAAATAAACAGAAAGACCCTTTACTGGACAATTACACAATTGCCAAACAATCCCTGGAAGCAGCCATATTTATTATATTGGAATATGTGCACAGAGCATTTTAAAATAGAATATCCTTGTAAAACTAAGTGTAGGAAGACATTGATGCCACACTGAGATTAGCTGACCACCCACAAAGGAGCTAGTCCAAAAGTCCTCGTTCAGCCAATACAGTGGAACCTCACTTAATAAGCAGCTCCCACAATGTGCAATTCACATAATGAGCTAAACAAATTATTAAAAACAGACACGCATAACAAGCACGAGTCACGACGATTTAGTGCAACATCACCAGCCGTATGCACGCGGTGGGGGAAACAGTTGCCAATATGAGCAACTTTCATTGTCAGCAGCAGCATATCAGTAATGTCTTTAGTACATACCACAGTCCGGGCTTAGCGCTCTTTCTGCAACCCACCTTACTGCAGCTTGCAATCACACATTTTTTCTAAAATAGTGTTCCCACAGTGTTTTTTATGCACAAATTTTAATAAGCTTCTTAAAAATGTCCCAGAAGCTAAAGCTGCAAGAATATGATCGTAAGAGTAAGAAAATGACCTTAGAAATGAAACGTAAAATAATTGAAAAATGCAGACGTGGTGTGAGCATAGCTGATTTAGCGTCACCTATTTGCACTATCCTCAAGAACCGGGACAAGATTAAGGAGATACAGGCTGCAAAGCGAGTGACATGAACATCCAAACAATGGTTTCGTATTCTGGACGATACTGACAGGTTGTTCCTTATACGGATAAAATGGATAAATGAAAAGCAATTGCAAAACACTATTAATGAGAACATAATTTGTGAAAAGGTGAGAATGATTCACTGAAGTGTTTAAGGGAAGCGGTGGGTGGTCCGAGAAGTTTAAGAGAAGAACTAGCGTCCACTGCATGGCGGACACAGAGGCAGCAGAGAGCTTTCATCAGAAACTTCAAAATGCTCGTAGATTCTGAGTGTTATCTGCCACAGCAGGTTTTTAATTGTGATGAGACAGGTCTGTTCTGGAAAAATATACTGAAGCATACCTTTGTAAGAGCAGGGGAGAATGCATTACCCAGGTGTGAGACAACCAAAGCCGATCTCACACTGCTATTCTGTGCCAATGCGAGAGATTATTTGAAAATTAAACCTCTCCCTGTTTACCATTCAGAAACTCTTCAAGCCTTCAAAAAGTGTAAAGGGCACAAGAGCAGGTTAAATGTGAAGTGGAGATCCGACAACAAGGCTCGGGTGACACACGATCTTTTTTGTGATCAGATCGACGAAGTGTTCGGTCCTTCGATGAAAAAATATTCTCTCGAGATTAATCTACCACTCTGTATCTTGCTCATTATGGACAACGCTCCTGCCTATTCTCCAATCCTCCAGGCCTACAAGACCACTTCCTTGAAGAATTTCAATTCATCAAAATCCGTTACTCCAGCCTATGGACCAGTAAATTATTTATAATTTTAAGAAGCCCTACACTAAGGCACTCTTCAGGCATTTCTTTGAGTCGACTGAAGTTACCAATCTCACTCTCGGAGAGTTTTGGAAATATCACTTACACACGATTACCTGTGTCAAGATCACCAAAAAGGTGTGGGATGGGATTACCGAGAGAAATCTCACTTCTACTCAGAAGAAACTTTGGCCAGAGTGCACTGTCGAATGTGACTCGGAGGCAATAGAGTCAGTACCTGTGGAGCCTGTAGTCAATGAGATTGTGTCTTTGTTAAGAGCACGGGACTAAAAGTGGACAACAGTGATATCAATCAGCTTGTGGAAGATTACAGCCAAGAAATGAGCACCGAAGAGCTTATAGAGTTGCAGTGTGTTTCACGGCAGGGAGATGTGGAGAGGAGTTCTTCAAAGGAGGAGGAACAGGAGAAAGAGGAGGCGGCAGTAACAGCAAAGCAGCAATCTTCTGGTCCAATACGAGAAATGCTGAAAGTGTGGGAATTGGTTGCATCGTCCACTGAAAATCGTCACCCCAAAAAAAGTCAGTCCATAAGTTTAAGTAAACGCAGTCAACAATACAACATAAGAATCAGCTTAATTTTTCAAGGAACTCCACAACAGAATACAAGAAGTGACCCGTGAGGAAACTCTTCAGTTTCGATTTGAAAGTGCGTGGATTACTGCTAAGATTTTTGAATTCTTGTGGTAGCTTATTGAAAATGGATGCAGCAGTATACTGCACACCTTTTTGCCTACGAGTCAAGGAAGTACGATACAAAGGCAGGTTGGATTTATGCTGAGGATTAACTGAGTGAAAGCTGCTTATTCTTGCGAATAAGCTGATATTGCGAATAATCTGATATTGCTAACAAGAAACAGCAGTAAAGAATATATAAATTGAGAAGCCAATGTCAAAATACCCAGACTAGTGAACAGGGGCAGACAAGAGGTTCGCGAACTTACACCACTTATTGCCCAAACCACCCATTTCTGAGCCAAAAATATCCTTTTAGAATGAGAAGAGTTACCCCAAAATATAATACCGTATGACATAAGTGAATTTAAATAAGCAAAGTAGACTAATTTTCATGTCGAACCATCAGTTACTTCAGATACCATTCGAATAGTACAAATGGCAGCATTAAGTCTTTGAACGAGATCCTGAACGTGGGCTTTTCCACGTCAGTTTACTATCTATCTGAACACCCAGAAATTTGAACTGTTCAGTTTCACTAATCATAAGCCCATTCTGTGAAATTAAAATGTCAGGTTTTGTTGAATTACATGTAGAAACTCTAAAAATGAGTCTTACTGTGATTTAGTGTTAGTTTATTTCCCAGAAGCCATGAACTTGGATCATGAACTGCACTATTTGAAACCAAGCCATTGTTGCACACAACATCCCTTATTACCAAGCTAGTGTTGTCAGCAAACAGAAATATTTTAGAATTACCCATAATACTAGAGGGCATATCATTTACATAAATAAGGAACAGGAGCGGCCCCAACACTGATCCCTGGGGCAACCCCCCATTTGACAGTACCCCACTCAGATCCCACATCACAGACATTCTCAACATTGTGAGTAATGACCTTTTGCTATCTGTTTCTAAAGTAAGAGATGAACCAATTGAGCTACTCTCCCTATTCTGTAATGGACCAACTTATGGAGCTATAGTCGGTGATCAAAACAATCAAACATCTTAGTTAAATCAAAAAATATGCCTAACATTCAAACCCTTTTGTTTAACCCATCCAGTACCTCACAGAGAAAAGAGAATATAGCATTTTCAGCTGTTAAATGATTTCTAAAACCGAACTGTACATTTGATAGCAAATCGTGTGACATAAAATGATCAATTATCCTTACATAAGCAGCCTTTTCAATAACTTTAGCAAACACTGATGGCATAGAAATAGGTCTAAAACTGTCTACATTATCCCTTTCTATAAAGCAGCTTTACTTCTGACAAGGGAACCTCCCCATCGCACCCCCCTCAGATTTAGTTAAAAGTTGGCACAGTGGATAGGCCTTGAAAAGCTGAACACAGATCAATCGAGAAAAGAGGAAGAAGTTGTGTGAAACTATGAAAAAAATAAGCAAAATATACAAACTGAGTAGTCCATGTGCAAGATAGGCAACATCAAGGATAGTGTGACCTCAGGAGCGCCGTGGTCCCGTGGTTAGTGTGAGCAGCTGCGGAACGAGAGGTCCTTGGTGCAAGTCTTCCCTCCAGTGTAAAGTTTAATTTTTTATTTTCAGACAATTATCAAAGTTCAGGCACTTACACATAACCAACTTCGCTCTCCAAAATTCCAGAACATGTTCAGATTTGCTTGGACATATGCAGGATTTGACAGTCTGCACACGGAAAAATTTGAAAATGTTAAAAACATATGTTTTGACAGAGCACAGGAAAACAGTGTGACTGTGAAACCATTGCATTCATTTGTTGCAGTTTATGAGACAAACTCTTATGTTTTCATCACTTTTTTGGGAGTGATTATCACATCCACAAGAAAACCTAAATCGGGCAAGGTAGAATCTTTTTACCCATTCGCCAAGTGCACAAGTTAGGTGGATCGACAACATACTCTTGTCATGTGAGGCACATGGCGTCACCAGTGTCATATAGAATATATCGGACGTGTTTTCCTGTGGAGGAATTGGTTGACCTATGACCTTGCGATCAAATGTTTTCGGTTCCCATTGGAGAGACACATCCTTTCATCTACTAATCGCACGGTTTTGCAGTGCGGTCGCAAAACACAGACACTAAACTTATTACAGTGAACAGAGACGTCAATGAACGAATGGACAGATCATAACTTTGCGAAAATAAAGAAAAAAAACTTTTCACTCGAGGGAAGAACTGAACCAAGGACCTCTCATTCCACAGCTGCTCACGCTAACCACGGGACCACGGCGCTCCTGAGCTCACACTAGCCTTGATGTTGCATATCTTCCACATGGACTACCCAGTTTGTATATTTTGCTTATTTTTTTGATAGTTCCACACAACTTCTTCCTGTTTTCTCAATTGTTTTGTGTTCAGTTTTTCAAGGCCTATCCACTGCGCCAACTTATAACTAAATCTCAGGGGAGTGCGATGTGGAGGTTCCCTTGTGAGTATTTTAATTGTTCAGGAAACTGACCATACCTAAAGGAAAAATTACAAATATGGCTAAGTACAGGGCTTACATGTGCATCACTGTACTTTAATACTCTGCAAGGAACTCCATCATATCCATGAGAATCCTTAGTCTTCAGTGATTTAATTATTTACTAAATCTCCCCCTTGTCAGTATCACAGAGGAGTATTTCAGACATCAGCCTTGGAAAGGCATTTTCTAAGAGAATTATATGATTCCCTGTAGAAATTAAATTTTTATTTAATTCACCAGCAATGCTCAGACAATGATTGTTAAATACTGTACATATATCTGATTTAATAGTAACAGAAATATTTTTACTACGAACTGACTTTATATTGTCAACCTTCAGACACTTCCTTCACAACTGACCATATGGTCTTAATTTTATCCTGTGAATTAGCTATTCTATTTGCGCACCACATACTCTTGCCTTCCTAGTAATATTTTTAAGCGCCATACAATACAGCTTGCAATGGGCAACTGTAGCTTGTTTGTGACTACTTCTAACATTTTGATATAATTCCCACTTTGTTCTACATGATATCCTTACCCCAGTAGTCAGCCACCCAGGCTGCCTTTTACTGCTAGTACTCCATGTAGAACGTTCTAATGGAAAGCAGCTCTGAAAGAGCAGGAGCAATGTGTTAAGGAAAGCGTTATATTCATCATCTATGTTATCGGCACTATAAACATCCTGACACTCTCGTTCCTTGACGAGTTTTAAAAAACTCTCAATTGCCCTTGTATTAACTTTTCTACACAGTTTGTAATTATATGTGACATTCGTTTGAGTACAAAAGCCTTTTAGAGCTAAAATTTGTGCATCATGGTCTGAAAGGACATTCACCCTTTTACTAACAGAATGCCCATCTGGTAATGAAGAATGAATAAAAATATTGTCTATGGCTGTGCTACTGTTCCCCTGCACCCTAGTAGGAAAAAACACAGTCTGTATCAGATCACACGAATTTAGGAGATCTACCAACACCATTTTTCTTGCACAATCATATACAAAATTAACACTGAAGTCACCATGTATAACTAATTTCTGGTACTTATTATAAAGTGAATCGAGAAACCTCACTAGCTTGAGCAGAAATGCTCTGAAGTCGGAGTTGGGGGACCTATAAGCAAGAAAAAATACAAGTTTAGTTTCATTAAATTCAACTGCCCCTGCACAACATTCAAATATCTGTTCAGTGCAGTGCCGTGATACGTCTATGGACTCGAATGGAATACTATTTTTTACGTACATAGCCACTCCCCCATCCTGCAAGGAACTGCTTGAAAAACAGCCAGCTAATCTGTATCCTGGTAAAAGAAGCCTCTGAATTGTCAAATTATTTATGTGGTGCTCTCATATACCAATAATTTCAGAGTCAACATCTATAAGCAGTTCACTAACTTTATCTCTAATACCTCTTACATTTTGATGAAATACGCTAATTCCTTCTCTACTCGGGAACATGACGTCCTCTGACGGTGATTCCTTAGTTAGAGGGGCTTCCTTTAAGCAGGTATACCTATCAGCTGACTTCAATCTAAAAAAGGTGCAGCTCTAACACCAACTACTACAGGAATTTTTCCACGAGTGATCCCACCACCCCCTCCCACTACACTGTCACCTATAAGCTTTGCCAGCCTCCCCTCCCTAGATCTTTTGAGGTGCAGGCCATGCCTAGTGAAACCTGATCTACTGATAAGACTGTACTGGCACAATTGCAAGGTGACCCATCCCCTCTGCCACCAGTGCCTTCTCCAGCACCATGTTAACGTGCCTAACAGCCGCATTAAGATGAGGCCAATTGTGATGCTGAAACGCTGCACGAAATGCACATAGTGTTATGTTTGGGTAGCTATCTTTACCAGGTCACCACCTACTTCACATTCCCTGTCCCTATCATGTACGTAATACTGTATGTATAATTTTCTTTGAACAAATGGCACAAGGAAGATAAAACTTTTAGTACTTTTTCTGCACGGAACGCATTATCGTATTTTACATCACTTTATACGGGATAAATTATTTCCCTTAAAGAGTGTTTTGCACTACGAGTAAGATTCTGGAACGAATTGTGCTCACTGTGCGAGGTTTCACTGTATTTGAATACTGCTCGTGAGTCTGGGATCTGTAACAAATAGGACTGATAGAAGAAACAGACAATACCCAAAAGTAGAGCAGAACATTTTGTCATATAATAATAAAGATTTTATTGTCTTTAGGCCATTACAGCAATTGACAACGTCAAATGAAGTTACAATTTATAATACAGTGTGATAAGGTATTGACTACTGAAATATTTTAGCTTATATTACAATAAATGTACAGTGGGTCATCTGTTGGATTACTGCATTTTACAGTTGAAGAATTCATTGATATCATAGAACGGGTGGGCAATAAACCATTCATGCAGTCTTTCTTTGAATGTATGTTCAGGAAGATCCTGTATAGCATGTGGGAGCTTATTAAATAGTTTGTGCCCTGTGACTTCATAGCTATTTATTGATTTTGATAGTCTGTGGTAAGGCGTGTATATGTGTTTGATGCTTCTTGTGTTGCAACAATGTACATTTTCTCTACGTTTCACATCTTGTAGGTTCTTCTTCGTAAAGGTTCATTTAGTAAGTGCAAAAGCATCGAGGAGATGTCCAGTCAACTCAAATGGTAAACACTGCGAGAGGAGTGTCGTGTACCACAGAATAGCTTACTTTTAAAATTACGAGTGTGTACGTTCCCAGAAGTCAACCTCCCGGAAGTCCACCAGTATATCGATCCTTCCTTCGTACAGCATATCCCAACAGGAACAGTCAATATTCGGAGGTACGACAGGAATGATCGATTGAAGCAAAAAATTTCGTAGGAATGGGCTGTAAAATGTGCCTATGGTCATACCTTAAAAGCTATGACCACTGGTTCATCTTTGCTATTTTGAAAAACATCTCTTCTACTGAATAAATGTTTGTAGCTCTTAAGCTATGCACTTAAGAGCCCCTGCTTACTGGAAATTTTTTATTTGTTTTGATCCATACCACCACCTCTCAAAATGCGGAAAGCAGAGAGCTTGCAGTACAAGGGACTTGTTACACAATATACAGGGTGTATTCATAGCTCTTATGGTATGTACTTTAGAGCCCATGCTTATGTGACGTTTTTTGTTTACAATGATCGTTTCTGTCACGTTCCCAAATCCTGGGACACTCTGTAGATGCAGATGTGGATATAGGATAATGCTAGAATATTGCACACTTTTTACTTGCTTTCGGTCGGTACAACATTGAAGGTTTTTTCTTACCTCAAAAATAAGATGTGTACTGAAATTACTTAATTCTATTATTAGATACTGTGTGAATGTCACCCTAAATAGTTTATAACACTGGTTTGGTGCAAGTGGATTACAACTGAACAGGAAAAGAACTAAATACTACAGTTTAAAAAACCAAAATCAATGGACTTCCAAATTATCCATAAAAATGAGGAACTTGGAGAAGCAGAATCTGTCAAATTCCTTGGGGTATTTTTAGAAAAAAAAATTATCCCGGTCTTCTCATATAAGCCTATCTCAATGACAATACTGTTCTATGCAAGTGACACGGACACTAGGAAAGTTCTCCGAATGACATTTTCACTATGCAGCGGAGTGTGCGCTGATATGAAACTTCCTGGAAGATTAAAACTGTGTGCTGAACCGAGACTCGAACTCGGGACCTTTGCCTTTTGCGGGCAAGTGCTCTACCAACTGAGCTACCCAAGCACGACTCACGTCCCATCCCCACAGCTTCAATTCTGCCAGTACCTCATTTCCTCTCTTCTAAACTTCACAGAAAAGCTTCTGTGAAGTTTGAGTCTCGGTCTGGCACACAGTTTTAATCTGCTAGGAAGTTTCACTAGGAATGTTGTTTACCACAACTCTTTTGAATCTATTATAAGATATAGTATAATCTTTTGGGAGGGGGGGGGGGGGAAGAAGTAGTGTAAATAGAATATTATTAGTTTGAAAAAGTATTAGTATAAATATATGAACTATTGATCCTACAGCGTCATGCCGACCTTTATTCAAAGGTCTAAAAATTTTAACTACTTCATGTATTTACATTTATGAACTGTTTGTCTTTGCCCATATCAATCCAGAATTATTTATGGGAAACCATTTTCAATTTATATATGGCACAAGAAACGAAGATAATTTTCTGTTGCTATATCATAGGCTAAATCTCTACTCCCAGGCTCCTCAATAAACAGCTATAAAAATTTATGATAAATTAAAAATGAAAAACTTTCTCAGTATGGAACTAGGTTCACTGAAGATAAAATTATGCACCATCCTAGTGCAAAAATGTTATTGTTCATGCATGGAATTTCTGAATGACGGGGAAGATTCCTTTTGTAGAATAATGAAACAAATTTGTAATGATTTTTATAGATTAGGTTTCTTTCTACATTGTATGTACCTCTGGTACATTATTTACAATTACAAGCATCCTCTACTTTAAATCAATTATGTATGTCATGAGACAATAAAATTGTGATTCTGACACACACACACACACACACACACACGGACATACACTTTCAGTGACTAGTCTCCTTTAATCTAAAAAGAGTTTAAATTCTATCAAAACTTTGCTAGAATATTATAAACAGCTTGATTCATGCAAGGCACACCCCCTTCAGCTTCAAGATACTGACACGAGGTTTTCAGCAATTGGTAGTAAGCACAGGGGCATCTAAATTTGTTATGGAGTGAACACAGTTAACCCTTTTCCCAATCACAATTTGTTTTAATGGAACAGCATACATTTTAATGGCAATCAAAACCTCTTTTTTTTAAATGGCAATCAAAATATCTCAAAAAGATGAGTATGGCGTTATACCACTCATAAATACTGGTGTTGAAATTTTTCATAAAAATATCTGTCAAATATGCTGGAGTTGAGAGGCAAGGTGGACAGATACTGATACTGGGATGTAAACACAGTCAAATTGGGCTCTTGTGCAAGGGAGTGTATTGTGTGCAGTGAGAAGAAGGACTGAGGCTGATAAAATGAAACATATTTCCTCTTCGTTTTGGCGCTACAGGTCTCGGTGGACCTCGAGCTCCTCAATACTCTTCCTCCATACGTATCTGTTCTCTGTTTTTCTCCTCCATCAGATCTCTATCTCAGTAAGGTCAGTGGATACAGTATCCCGCCATCTAGCTCTCGGTCAGCCCTTCCATCTGGTGGAACACAACCTGTCTTTCATTATTCATTTGGGCATCTTGTCATCTGTATCTTCCCCACAAATCCCAACCAGAGTATGCTTTCAGAGTTAACAATATTAGGGAAGGAAAGTTGCTACTCACTATATAGCAGAGATGCTGAGTTGTGATAGGCACAACAAAAAGATTCACACAATTATAGCTTTCGGCCATTAAGGCCTTTGTCAGCAATAGACATGTGTACGCATACGCATACACACACACACACACACACACACACACACACACACACACACACACACACACAAACACAAATGCAACTTGCACTCACATCTGGCATCTCAGACAAATGAAATCATACTGTGGCACCTACTGCACCTAATATGAAAGACATACGTTTCTAGGGGTGTCTGTATACTTTTGATCACAGTGTATGTTCAATTCAAAATCAAAATGAAAAACCTAAGCAAGTGAATTCTTATGAAATGGAGTAAACGAATTTCAGTTTACAATTTAATTGTGCCAACCATGTTGAAGAATAATTCAACTGTTTCACTTTAACAGCAAGCTTTCCAATCAAAAGAAAATAATGCAAATAAGTTATGTTGATAATAAAGTAGTACTATGCTGTCTACTTAATGACACACTCATTTCATTAATTTACACAGCAATTGTGAATCACAACATAAAACTTGTCACAGCAAAGCACAGCAAAACAAAGAGAGCTCTGGCACCAGCTGCCGATTAAAAACTGTACATCTCGACACGACTATCACTTGTCGGTTCAGAAGCATGACGAAGAGGAAATTCTTACTTACTTCGCTACACAGTATTTTGCACTCGGGCATTAGGTGGTGTGAGAGAGAAACAACCAAAGCATGCAAAGTATAAAAGCTGTACATTCAGAAGTTCATAACTGTATACTATCAGAATTGTGGCCCAAACTTTAGTGCAGGCTCGATTGCTGAGCAACTACAATTTGTGACCACACTGAGGACTTCTCAGTGAGGAGAATGCAGCATTTTATATCAGATGGAGTGCCGTCGGCAGGTGTAGAAGTAACTTCAAGTGTGACTGAGGGAAGTGCATTAATGAACTGGCACACAATAGTAACAGTAGCCTGTAATGGGCTTAACACTACACAGAAGTGAGACATATCCCTACGTCTTCTTACCAACAAATGATACTCTAAATAAAAGTAATTTATAATAACAGAACATACAATAATACACTGAGGCCACGAAAGTCATAGGATACCCTTTAAATTGCTGACGGACCTCCTTTTACCCGGCACAGTGCAGCAAGTTGACATGCACTCGACAAGTCACTGGAGTCCTCTACATCTACATCTACATCTACATCCATACTCCGCAAGCCACCTGACGGTGTGTGGTGGAGGGTACCCTGAGTACCTCTATTGGTTCTCCCTTCTATTCCAGTCTCGTATTGTTCGTGGAAAGAAGGAGTGTCAGTATGCCTTTGTGTGGGCTCTAATTTTATTCTCAGGGGCTCTTTGCATGATAAACGTAGGAGGGAGCAATATACTGCTTGACTCCTCAGTTAAGGTATGTACTCGAAACTTCAACAACAGCCCCTACCGAGCTACTGAGCGTCTCACCTGCAGAGTCTTCCACTCGAGTTTATTTATCATCTCCGTAATGCTTTCGCGATTACTAAGTGATCCTGTAACGAAGCGCGCTGCTCTCTATTGGAGCTTCTCTATCTCTTCTATCAACCCTAACTGATACGGATCCCACACTGCTGAGCAGTATTCAAGCAATGGGCGAACAAGCATACTGTAACCTACTTCCTTTGCTTTCGGATTGCATTTCCTTAGGATTCTTCCAATGAATCTCAGTCTGGCATCTGCTTTACCGATGATCAACTTTATATGATCATTCCATTTTAAATCACTCCTAATGCGTACTCCCAGATAATTTATGGAATTAACTGCTTCCAGTTGCTGACCTGCTATTTTGTAGCTAAATGATAAGGGATCTATCTTTCTATGTATTCGCAGCACATTACACTTGTCTACATTGAGATTCAATTGCAATTCCCTGCACCGTGCGTCAATTCGCTGCAGATCCTCCTGCATTTCAGTACAATTTATCGTTGTTACAACCTCTCGATACACCACAGCATCATCCGCAAAAAGCCTCAGTGGACTTCCGATGTCACCCACAAGGTCATTTACGTACATTTCCTCTGCGGAAGTACTGAGCCGCGCTGCCTCTGTAGCTGTTTACACAGTAGTTGCAAAAGTGTTGCCACAGCACAGCACACTCTCGATTACGTCCCACAAATGTTCAACGAGATTTGCATTTCAGGCATTCCGGGTGGCCGAATTGTTCACTCGAGTTGTCCGGAATGCGGTCCAGTGATATGGTACATTGCCATCCATAAAAATTCCATCACTGTTTGCAAAAAAGAAGTCAATGAATGGCTGTAAATTGTCTCCTAGTAGCCAAACAGAACTGCTCCAATGGACCAGTTTGGTTCCGTGTGAAGACAGCCCACACCATTGTGGAGCCACCACCAGCTCGCACAACACACTGTTGACAACTCGGGTCCACAACTACGTGGGCTACGTGCCACACTCAGACCCTACCGTCAGCTCTTACCGACTTAAATCGGGACTCGTCTGGCCGGGCCACAGTTTTCAAATAATCTAACATTCGACCGATACGCTCACGAGCCCAGGAGAGGCACTGCAGACAGTCTCGTACTGTTAGCAAAGGCACCCGCATCGGTCGTCTGCTGCCGTGGCCCCTTAACGCCAAATTTCCCTAACGGACACGTCTGTTGTATGTCCCCGATTCGTTTCTCCAGTTATTTCACGAAGTGTCGCTCGTGAGTAAGCAATGACAACTCTGAGCAAATGCCACTGCTCTCAGTCATTAAGTGAAGGCTATCGGACACTGTGTTGTCCACGGTGAGAGTTAATGCCCTAAATCCGGTATTCTCGCCACACTCCAGACACTACCGATCTCAGAATTTTGAATTCCCTAACGATTTCTGAAACGGAATGTCCGACGCGTCTAGCTCCGACTACTGTTCCACATTAAAAGTCCGTTAACTTCTGTCGTACGGCCATAATCATGTCGGAAACCTTTCGGCAGGAATCGGCTGAGTATTAATGACAGCTCACCGATGCACTGCCCTTTTATACCCCACCTGTATACGTGCACATTGCAATTCCGTGAGTTTTGTCACCTCAGTGTAAGTCTAATATAAACAGGCACATATTGTGTGCTGGTTTTATTTTTATTGCACATTTGGTGGGCCATATCTACATCTATGTCTACACAGATATTCCACAAGCCACTGTACAGTATGTGGCGGAGGGCACTGTGTACCACTACTTGTCATTTCCTTTCCTGCTCCACTCACAAATAGGGCGAGGGAAAAACGACTGTCGATACCCCTCCTCGTGAGCTCTAATTTCTCGTATCTTATCTTCGTGGTCCTTACGCACAATGTATGTTGGCGGCAGTACAATCGTTTGGCAGTCAGTTTCAAATGCAGGTTCTCTAAATTTCCTCAATAGTGTTTCTCAAAAATGACATTGGCTTTCCTCCAGGAATTCCCATTTGAGTTCCCAAAGCATCTCCATAACACTCGCACATTGTCTGAACCTACTGGCAACAAATCTAGCGGCCCACCTCTGAATTGCTCCGACGTCTTCCTCCGGTCCGACCCGGTACGGATCTCGACCACTAGAGCAGCACTCGAGATGAGGTCGCACCGGTGTCCTATATGCAGTCTCCTTTACATTCGAACCACTCTTTCCTAAAATTCTCCCAATGAATCAAAGTTAGCCGTTCACCTTCCTTACTACAGTTCTCACACGCTCGTTCCAGCTCGTACCGGTATGCGATGTCACGCCCAGATATTTAAATGACTCGACTGTGTCGACCAGGACACTAGTAATACTGTATCCGAACACTACGGGTTCGATCTTTCTACTCTGTTCTCTGCCAGATCTCTCGCTAAAGTATCATGTCGGTAGTTGTTGTATGCTTCGCGTGTAGATCTCACAGACACACGAATCTCTACTGACCTTCACTTGTCGTCAATTATGCACTCGCTTTTGAACCGAGAGTGCAACAGCCTCTACTTCCACAGCATCCGACGAATTTTGTTATTAAACCGTGGTGGGTCTTTTCCATTGTTTTCTGCTTACTAGGCATGTAACTCTCCAGACCACGATTTACAATAGGCTTATACTTTGGCCATAATTCCTCAACATCCATGGTACTGGAAGTAAATGATGCCAATAAACAGTCTAAGTGAGATGTTAATAACTGCCCATATGCTCTATTGAGCAGAAACTCTCTCCTAGCCTTCTTGACTGAATTAATAACTTTCGTACTCATAATTGCTACAATGACATCACGATCGCTAATCCTTGTTTCTGTACTGTCTCTGTCAATAAGGTCAAGACTGTTTATTGCTACAAGGTCTAAGATATTTCCACTGCATGCGGGCTGCCGAGCTAGCTGCTCGAGACAATTTTCAGAAAACATGTTCACAAGTGTTTCGCATGACTGGATGTCTGTATATTCCCACAATGAATCGACAGACATCCCAGTCTATTCTCGGTAGGTTAAAATCACCTTCAGTTAGTACTACACGATCTGAGTATTTATGCATGAAGGTACATTTTCTTCTAATGACTCTTAGAAGTGTCACAGCAGAATTGGGTGGACAGTAAAAACATCCAACAATTAACTTGGTTTCACCTACACCTGTTATATGTGACTTCTTTGTCACACCCACTTCGACCTCAGAGACAACATTTTTGTCAACTGCAACGAATACTTCCCCTCCTATGGCCTCTAATCTGTCTTTCCAATATACACTCCACAGCTAGCTAAATATCTCTTAACTTTACTCTTCACATTTCAGCTACCTCTCAGCCCAAGAATAATTTGAGAGTGAGAACTTTCCTGGACGGCAGTACATTCAGGTACGTTATTACGAAGACTTCGACAGTTTACTCATAAAATTGACAGGCAAAATGTCTTTATTCTGAACGCCGTTTGACTCCCCTCGATGCTTATTGAATGGTGAGTGTCCGTCAGAGCACCTCAAACTACTGCCTAGCCAAAAAAATCCCATGTGCACTCCAGAATTACTCTGCTACCTTAGTAGCTGTTTCCTTGTGTGGTGCAAATTGTGTAGTGGATACTGAGAGATGACATGCATCTTCGGCATGGGACTGCAGTTGCAGCAACTTAGTGAGAGGAAACAGCTGCTCGGACATGGCAGTAAGCATTTCGTGGGTCGCCATCCTGCCCTGGAGATGTGCAATGTTCTCAAGAACTGTTATATCGACAATAAAAATGGTGAACTGGAAGGGAGATGCATTTCTGAATTTGATATTAATCTTTTATGAGCAACGATAAAAACATTTGAATAGTACAAGTTATCAATGTACATAAAGTATAGGAATATATATCGCATCTTCAGTTGCAAATTGTGTGAAAAGTTTAAAATTTAAAAAATGTTTTCTGTTCTACATCACATTTTACAATTAAAGTAATTATTACAATATCACTGATGAAGTCTGGGAGATTAACATGGGAAGTACAAGGACGAACTAATGCTATGCAGGTGTAATTGAGAAGTTCATAATAGTTTTTAAAAAAATTTTACCTTGCACTGATACTGAATGGTGGCCATTTTTATTTGTAATCACATGATGGTTTTTCAATTTGGAGACCAGGAAGTAACAGCTACATCAAGAATCTCAGACTTTTTGCAGATTACGCAGTCTTCGAATTGAGTGCTATCCAAAAACATATCCAGTCAGATACCTATATACGATTTCAAATTGTTGCACAAATTGGCAGCTTACTTTAGGGCCAGTCCTAATGAAGTGATCCAATAAAAATTAAGTTAGTTGCTTGACCATTTTTAAATATTTTGATTTTTTATGGGTGATTACCCTGTAATTGAAAAGTTCAAAATAGTTTTTAAAACGAATTTTACCTTGCACCGTTACCGAATGGCAGCCATTTTTGTTTGTAAGCACATGGTGGTTTTTCAATTTGGAGACATTAGGTTAATTTTAATATCACTGCACTGTGTTAAGTTACAACACTGCAACTGACATGATTGTTTTTAGAAAAGTCTCCTCTACAACATTGTTTATTACCCAAAATATCCTAAATTCAAAAATAACCAGTCAAAATAACCTCCAAAGTTTGGTATTGAAAATTTAGAAAAGCCACTTTTTAGGCCCATAAATGACAACCAAGAAACAATTTTTTTTCTAGTTAGACATCATAAACTACTAGCCTTATATAGAGCCTTATACAGAACAAGAACACTGACAAATGTTTCCTTAATTTTTATAAATATTTGAAATTTGAAAATCTTAATTTTTTGTAAAGTGTGGGACTAGTTATCCTTGGTGGGACTGATTGATTTTTGCACATTTTGTGCACCTATATGATAGCAAAGTACTGTAAAAAACTCAACATTGACATTTGACTGTGAACATAGATACGAATTTTTGAAAATGAGGAAATAATTCCCATCACATTACAATTGATCTTATGGCTGTTGCCTAATTCATGTGTGATATTGGCTAGATGTAATCAAATTGAAGTTAAGGTACTGAATTATATGCATAAACTCTAAAGTACGTTAACTGAAAATATTTATTTAAAATTTTTCAACATAATACAAATGTTGAGTTCAGTAATTTTTCAAGATGTGGTGCTTCTGAATCCTAGTAGTTTCTGTTAAGACCACTTATTTCTTCAGACAGCTTGAGGGATATAGAATAAGACCTCCCAGTTGTTGTGGCAAGTTCAAGAACTGAAATCATCATGATGATCATCATCATCATCATTTAAGACTGATTATGCCTTTCAGCGTTCAGTCTGGAGCATAGCCCCCTTTATAAAATTCCTCCATGATCCCCTATTCCGTGCTAACATTGGTGCCTCTTCTGATGTTAAGCCTATTACTTCAAAATCATTCGTAACCGAATCCAGGTACCTTCTCCTCGGTCTGCCCCGACTCCTCCTACCCTCTACGGCTGAATCCACGAGTCTCTTGGGTAACCTTGCTTCTCCCATGCGTGTAACATGACCCCACCATCTAAGCCTGTTCGTAACCTCAACCTTGTGATAAGGTAACCTGAATCCACCCAGCTTTCGCTCCCATACAACAAAGTCGGTCGAAAGATTGAACGGTGCACAGATAACTTAGTCTCGGTACCGACTTCCTTCTTGCAGAAGAGAGTAGATCGAAGCTGAGCGCTCACTGCATTAGCTTTGCTACACCTCACTTCCAGTTCTTTCACTGTGTTGCCATCCTGTGAGAATATGCATCCCAAGTACTTGAAACTGTCCACCTGTTCTAACATTGTTCCTCCTATTTGGCACTCAATCCGTTTATATCTCTTTCCCACTGACATTACTTTCGTTTCGGAGATGCTAATCTTCATACCATAGTCCTTACATTTCTGATCTAGCTCTGAAATATTACTTTGCAAACTTTCAATCGAATCTGCCATCACAACTAAGTCATCCGCATATGCAAGACTGCTTATTTTGTGTTCACACATCTTAATCTCACCCAGCCAGTCTATTGTTTTCAACATATGATCCATATATAATACGAACAACAGTGGAGACAGGTTGCAGCCTTGTCTTACCCCTGAAACTACTCTGAACCGTGAACTCAATTTACTGTCAACTCTAACTGCTGCCTGACTATCCATGTAAAGACCTTTAATTGCTTGCAAAAGTTTGCCTCCTATTCCATAATCTCGTAGAACAGACAATAACTTCCTCCTAGGAACCCGGTCATATGCCTTTTCTAGATCTATAAAGCATAGATACAATTCCCTGTTCCACTCATAACACTTCTCCATTATTTGCCGTAAGCTAAAGATCTGGTCCTGACAACCTCTAAGAGGCCTAAACCCACACTGATTTCCATGCAATTGGTCCTCAACTAATAGTCGCACTTTCCTTTCAACAATACCTGAGAAGATTTTACCCACAATGCTGATTAAAGAGATACCTCTGTAGTTGTTACAATCTTTTCTGTTTCCATGTTTAAAGATTGGTGTGATTACTGCTTTTGTCCAGTCTGATGGAACCTGTCCCGACTCCCAGGCCATTTCAATTATCCTGTGTAGCCATTTAAGACCTGACATTCCACTGAATTTGACGAGTTCCGACTTAATTTCATCCACCCCAGCTGCTTTATTGCACTGCAATCTATTGACCATTTTCACCACTTCCTGAAATGTGATCCTATTTCCATCATCATTCCTATCCCATTGTACATCGAAATCTGAAACATTACTGATTGTATTTTCACCTACATTGAGCAACTCTCCAAAATATTTCCTCCATCTGCCCAAGGAATCCACAGGATTCACAAGCAGTTTTCCTGACCTGTCCAAAATACTTGTCATTTCCTTCTTACCTCCCTTTCGAAGACTGCTAATTACACTCCAGAATGGTTTTCCAGCAGCTTGACCCAAAGTCTCCAACCTGTTTCCAAAGTCTTCCCAAGATTTCTTCTTGGATGCTGCAATTATCTGTTTGGCTTTCTTTCTTTCTTCAACATAACTTTCTCTGTCTACCTGAGTTCTAGTATGTAGCCATTTTTGATACGCCTTCTTTTTCCTTTTACAGGCTGCCTTGACTGTGTCGTTCCACCAAGCTGTTTGCTTCATCCTACCTTTACACACTACTGTTCCAAGACATTCTTTAGCCGCTTCTAGTACTGTGTCCCTGTACCTTGTCCATTCCTTTTCCAATGACTGTAATTGACTACATTCAACTAACTGGTACCTTTCTGAGATCGCTGTTATGTACTTGTGCCTGATTTCCTTATCCTGAAGTTTGTCCACTCTTATCCTCCTACATATGGACCTGAACTCCTGCACTTTCGGCTTCGCAATCCCAATTTCACTGCAGATTAAATAATGATCAGTGTCGTCAAGGAATCCCCTGAATACACGTGTGTCCCTCACAGCCTTCCTGCCTTCCTGAAGTCCTTAAAAACTTTGTCACTATTCGATTTCTTGAATGGTGTTATTGGGCCAGCAGGGTGGTAAAAATGCACAGAAACATAATTATTTTCCAAACTTATGACTTTCAACCTCTGCATGCCACCATTGTCTATCACACACACATGCTCCTGTGTCATTCAGTGTTAAAGACAGAGAAGTACTTTTACTGACACAATGATCCTGGTAAATTTCGGTATCTGATGTTATGTAACATCGAACTTAGTATTCTGCAATTCCAAGGAATCTAGATTAGATTAGTACTTGTTCCATAGATTGTGAATACGACATTTCGTAATAATGTGGAATGTGTCATAGATATGACATTACATAAAATATTACATGACACTCAATATTTTTAATTTTTTTTTAGGGGGGGGGGAGGGGGCGGGGGGAGAATGACCCACTTACTATATCCAAAAATTCATCTAATGAGTAGAAGGAGTTGCCATTAAGAAATTCTTTTAATTTCCGTTCAAATGCTATATGGCTATCTGTCAGACTTTTGATGCTATTAGGTAAGTGACCAAAGACTTTTGTGGCAGCATAATTTGCCCCCTTCTGAGCCAAAGTTAGATTTAACCTTGAGTAGTGAAGATCATCCTTCCTCCTAGTGTTGTAGCCATGTACACTGCTATTACTTTTGAATTCATTCGGATTATTAATAACAAATTTCATAAGTGAATATATGTATTGTGAGGCTATAGTGAAGATCCCTAGCTCTTTAAATAAGTGTCTGCAGGATGATCTTGGATCAGCTCCAGCAATTATTCTGATTACACGCTTTTGTGCAATGAACGCTCTTTTACTCAATGATGAGTTACCCCAGAATATGATGTCATACAAAAGCAGAGAATGAAAACAGGCGCGTTAAGCTAATTTACTGAGATGTATATCACCAAAATTTGCAATGACCCTAATAGCATAAGTAGCTGAACTCAAACGTTTCAGCAGATCCTCAGTGTGTTTTTTCCAGTTCAACCCCTCATCAATGCATATACCTAGAAATTTTGAATATTCCACCTTAGCTACCGATTTTTGATTGAAGTCTATATTTATTAATGGTGTCATTCCATTTACTGTGTGGAACTGTATATACTGTGTTTTGTCAAAGTTTAATGAGAGCCCATTTGCAGAGAACCACTTAATGATTTTCTAAAAAACATCATTTACAATTTCACCAGTTAATTCTTGTCTGTTGGGTGTGATAGCTATACTTGTATCACCGGCAAAATGTACCAGCTTTGCATCTTCGTGAATATAGAATGGCAAGTCATTAATATATATTAGGAACAGCAGAGGACCCAAGACCGAACCTTGCGGCACCCCATTCTTGATTGTTCCCCAGTTTGAGAAATCGCCAGTTTTTTGCATATTATGTGAACTGTTTATTTCAACTTTCTGCACTCTTCCAGTTAGGTATGATTTAAACCATTTGAGCACTGTCCCATTCATACCACAGTACTTGAGCTTATCTAGAAGTATTCGATGATTTACACAATCAAAAGCCTTTGATAGGTCACAAAAAATCCCAACGGGTGACTTCCAGTTACCCAGCCATTTAATATTTCATTAGTGAAAGTGGAATTGCATTGTTCCTTTAATTGCTATACAGTTTTCAGATCTGATTTGAAGTGTTGTTTCTATATGAAGCACTATCTCTTCTTTCTTGATGGGAAAATAGGTGATATCTTTAATATTATGCTTGCAAAAGGCATACATATCCTCTTCTGTAAGAAATTTGTCTGTGGTCTTTCTTTGTATGCTGGATTTACTCACTTCACATTTTGTTGTACCTCCTACTTCAATGTTCGGTCTCCAACCCAAAATCTACTTTGCGGTTGCAAAGATTTGAAAATTCTTTTTGTTCTTGTATTGACTACCACTTCTATCTCAAAAGTGTATGAGCTTCTCAGCCTTGGACAACTTTTCTTTTATGTAATTTGTTACATACACATGGAAAACCAAAGTGCTGTGCTCCAAGCAGTTACTTAGAATGCAAATTGATGAACTGCAAATTTCGTCCTCATTTTTAAAGTACAGAACAAATGGATGCACTGTCACCTGGTCATTGACCCAGTGGTACCCTTGTATTGCATCATGAAGCACAAACGTAAAGTAAAAACTTAGTTTGGTATTTAGAAACATAGTGGTGACTTTGTGATTCTCTAAGTTATCAATTAAAGATTCAAAGTACTCTTCCTGAGATTTAATCACTTAAGCATTTCAGCACTGCAGTTGTGACCCACTGTCTCAAGGTAGCACTGTCGGGCATTTCCTCCTCAGATTCGCTAAACAATTCGAGAGCAGTTTCATTATTGTAGCATTTATCATACAAAATCATCATGCAGTCATCATTGTTAGTGTCACAGCCTGTTAAATCTAGTAACTTTTTGTAGATAACATCATTGGGTTTTGCACCCATAGTCACCAGTCTGACGTTTTGATGACATAAACATGGCTCTAAGTCTTTTCTAATATTGTCTGAAATTCATTGTACCTTGCTTTCAATAGCTGCTTTTATTTTTCTGCAACTCAGTTTTCTTATTTTTGAGGCACAAGATATTTCTACATCAGGAAAAACAAAATCCAATTTGCTAATAGCTTTTTCATTAGGAACCAAAATGTCATTTACAAGATTACACAGTTTTGGTCCTGGATTCATCACAAATATTTTTGAATAACAATTTGGGCATGGGGAATTTCCAGGATTTACATTAAGTTTCATTTGGGTAGCTGTTTTACTCTCACTTAGCAAGGACAAATGTTCAAATTTTATTTCCCTCGAACCTTTAGTAACTGGCTTTTTATAAACTTTGAATGGATCAGAGCATTTTTTTTTTTTCCAGAAATGTGATTGTATGTCAGAACATATTTTCCCTTAAGATACTCAGAAACTGGTGATACAGAAGACCCTACTTGTTATTTTAGACAAAGTTTGTCTATCTTCGTCAAAGTCACTAACATATTTTACATTTTTTGAAACTGAACCATACACTGTTTTGTGACACACTTAACTTAGAGCACTGTTCATCCATTTTATTGCATTCCAATTAGGCTTTCAAATTTATTTATTATTAAATTTTAAAATTATTTTAGTTGATTTCAAATTACACTAAAAACAAAAGTACATAAAATATTCTATGCTCTCAATGAAGTATGTAGATCCATACTAACAGAGGTTTCTGGCCAGACCGGCTAAAACAATACCATACCCAGCAAATGTAGTGGGGGAACACAGTTTATGTCACCGACTACTGGGCTGCAGTACAGACTTGTAACTCTGGCTACCAAGCCCCTGTACACACTTGTCATGCACAAAATAGTAGACTTACCAACAATAGGGAAATTTTTCATGTTTATTATTTTACTTTTATCATTTTGAACTTGTAATAATGTGCTACTTTTTTTGAGAATAAACCTAGGTGTAAATGGGCAATTTTTTTTAACATAGAACCAAAGCAAAAGCTCCTATTGTTGAATATTTTGTTATTAAAATAAATAATAATAACTAAATATAGGATGACGGTGTTAACTTAATATATTAAACTAAACTCCACCCCGAACAGGCCACGGAGGCCCGAGGGTACTGACCGCGAGCCGTGTCATCCTCAGCTCACAGGCAACGTCATCAGATGCGGATACGGAGGGGCACGCGGTCGGCACACCGCTCTCCTGGCCGAATGTCAGTTTCCGAGACCGGAGCCACTACTTCTCAATCGAGTAGCTCCTCAGTTTGCTTCGCGAGGGCCGAGTGCACCCCACTTGCCGACAGCACTCGGACAAGTGACCTTTCGGTCTGCCGAATGCTGTCGGCAGACCGAAAGGTCACTCGTCCGAGTGCTAGCTCGGTCCGAGAGCATTCGGCAGACCGAAAGGTCACTCGTCTGAGTGCTAGCTCGGTCCGACAGCACTTAACTTCGGTGATCTGATGGGAACCGGTGTTACCACTGTGGCAACTAAATTTTATTACAATGGAACAATAAACCATTTAAACGGGCACAATATCAACTATTTCATCGTATTCAAAAATTCATATCTTTGTTCACAGTCAAATATCAATGTTGAAATTTTTACAGTACTTTGCTATTATATAAGTGTACAATAAGTGAACAAAACAAATTTTTATATTCAGTCTCACCAGAGATAAATAGCTCCAAACCTTACAAAAAAATAATGATTTTCAAAAATTTATAAAAATTTAAGGAAACCTTTGTCAGTGTTCTTGCTCTATTTAAGGCTAGGAGTTTATGATATCTAACTAGAGAAAAAAAATACACTCTGATAATCACTCCTTGATTGTTATTTTTGGGTCTAAAAAGTGGATTTTCTGAGTTTTCAATACCAAACTTTGGAAGTAATTTTGACTGGTTATTTTTTAATTTAGGGTGTTTTGGGTAATAAACGATGTTGCAGAGGACATTTTTCTAAAAACACTCATGTCAGTTGCAATGTTGTAACTTAGTCTAGTGCAGAGATATTAAAATTAATGCTAGTGTCTCCAAATTGAAAAACCGTTGTGCACTCACAAATAAAAATGGGTGCCATTCAGTAAGGGTGCAAGGTAAATCTTTTTAAAAAACTGTTTTGAACTTTTAAATTAAGGTTAATCACATGAAAAAAAAACAACAAAATATTTAAAAATGGTCAAGCAACTCTCATTAGATCTTTTCATATGGACTGATCCTTACAACATAAAACAAAGGTAATGAAGTGCAATCTGATCAAGTCAGGTGATGCTGGAGGGAATTGGATTAAAAAAATTAGTTTCTATATGTTGTAGATACATTTACTATCTGGACTGGAAAGTAATTTAAGTCATCAGAAATAAAGAGGGTATAAAATTAGTACTGCCAAAAGAAGGAAATGTGTCTCTGAAAAAGTGAGTATGTTATCATCTAATCTAAGTATATGTGTTAGCTAGCATTGTGTTATGCATTCATTTGGAGAGTAGTCTTCCATGGATAATAAATAGTATAGATGAGGCAAAGATAATAGTTTTTGAAATCTGGTTCTACAGGTGAATGATGAAAATGGAATGGGTACATCAGATAATACACTTAAACTAATAAACAAAAATAATCAGTTTTTGAAAATGTAACAAAAAAATACACTCTGATAATCACACCAAGGTCACCACTTCGACGCTGTAGAGCACTCTCTGGAACAGGATAGTGCGTGTTGCCGGTGTGCACCCTCTGCCTATGCGTATTCACCTTAACTGATAACTTGGTGGTAGTTGTGCCAATGTAAAAGGCCGAACAGTGTTTAAATAACAGCTGGTGCATGATGTGTGTCATTTCACAGGTGGCTCTCTCTTTGACTGTACATGTTCTGCCAGTTACAGGGCTAGTACAGGTGGTGGTAGGAGGGTGCAAGTCTTACAGTGAAGACAACCACAGGGGTAGGAGAAATAGCATAGGGAGAGAGGTGCAGAAGGAGAATGAGGTCTGAAAGGATATTGCAGAGATTGTTGTTGTTGTGGTCTTCAGTCCTGAGACTGGTTTGATGCAGCTCTCCATGCTACTCTATCCTGTGCAAGCTTTTTCATCTCCCAGTACCTACTGCAACCTACATCCTTCTGAATCTGCTTAGTGTATTCATCTCTTGGTCTCCCTCTACGATTTTTACCCTCCACGCTGCCCTCCAATACTAAATTGGTGATCCCTTGATGCCTCAGAACATGTCCTACCAACCGATCCCTTCTTCTGGTCAAGTTGTGCCACAAACTTCTCTTCTCCCCAATCCTATTCAATACTTCCTCATTAGTTACGTGATCTACCCATCTAATCTTCACCATTCTTCTGTAGCACCACATTTTGAAAGCTTCTATTCTCTTCTTGTCCAAACTATTTATCGTCCATGTTTCACTTCCATACATGGCTACACTCCATACGAATACTTTCAGAAATGAATTCCTGACACTTAAATCAATACTGGATGTTAACAAATTTCTCTTCTTCAGAAAAGCTTTCCTTGCCATTGCCAGCCTACATTTTATATCCTCTCTACTTCGACCATCATCAGTTATTTTGTTCCCCAAATAGCAAAACTCCTTTACTACTTTAAGCGCCTCATTTCCTAATCTAATTCCCTCAGCATCACCCGACTTAATTAGACTACATTCCATTATCCTTGTTTTGCTTTTGTTGATGTTCATCTTATATCCTCCTTTCAAGACACTGTCCATTCCATTCAACTGCTCTTCCAAGTCCTTTGCTGTCTCTGACAGAATTACAATGTCATCGGCGAACCTCAAAGTTTTTATTTCTTCTCCATGAATTTTAATACCTACTCCGAATTTTTCTTTTGTTTCCTTTACTGCTTGCTCAATATACAGATTGAACAACATCGGGGAGAGGCTACAACCTTGTCTTACTCCCTTCCCAACCACTGCTTCCCTTTCATGTCCCTCGACTCTTATAACTGCCATCTGGTTTCTGTACAAATTGTAAATAGCCTTTCGCTCCCTGTATTTTACCCCTGCCACCTTTAGAATTTGAAAGAGAGTATTCCAGTCAACATTGTCAAAAGCTTTCTCTAAGTCTACAAATGCTAGAAACGTAGGTTTGCCTTTCCTTAATCTTTCTTCTAAGATAAGTCGTAAGGTCAGTATTGCCTCACGTGTTCCAGTGTTTCTACAGAATCCAAACTGATCTTCCCCGAGGTTGGCTTCTACTAGTTTTTCCATTCGTCTGTAAAGAATTCGTGTTAGTATTTTGCAGCTGTGACTTATTAAGCTGATAGTTCGGTAATTTTCACATCTGTCAACACCTGCTTTCTTTGGGATTGGAATTATTATATTCTTCTTGAAGTCTGAAGGTATTTCGCCTGTTTCATACATCTTGCTCACCAGATGGTAGAGTTTTGTCAGGACTGGCTCTCCCACGGCCGTCAGTAGTTCCAATGGAATATTGTCTACTCCGGGGGCCTTGTTTCGACTCAGGTCTTTCAGTGCTCTGTCAAACTCTTCACGCAGTATCGTATCTCCCATTTCATCTTCATCTACATCCTCTTCCATTTCCATAATATTGTCCTCAAGTACATCGCCCTTGTATAGACCCTCGATATACTCCTTCCACCTTTCTGGTTTCCCGTCTTTGCTTAGAACTGGGTTTCCATCTGAGCCCTTGATATTCACACAAGTGGTTCTCTTTTCTCCAAAGGTCTCTTTAATTTTCCTGTAGGCGGTATCTATCTTACCCCTAGTGAGATAGGCCTCTACATCCTTACATTTGTGCTCTAGCCATCCCTGCTTAGCCATTTTGCACTTCCTGTCGATCTCATTTTTGAGACGTTTGTATTCCTTTTTGCCTGTTTCACTTACTGCATTTTTATATTTTCTCCTTTCATCAATTAAATTCAATATTTCTTCTGTTACCAAGGATTTCTACCAGCCTTCGTCTTTTTACCTACTTGATCCTCTGCTGCGTTCACTACTTCATCCCTCAAAGCTACCCTTTCTTCTTCTACTGTATTTATTTCCCCCATTCCTGTCAATTGTTCCCTTATGCTCTCCCTGAAACTCTGTACAACCTCTGGTTTAGTCAGTTTATCCATGTCCCATCTCCTTAAATTCCCACCTTTTTGCAGTTTCTTCAGTTTTAATCTACAGGTCATAACCAATAGATTGTGGTCAGAGTCCACATCTGCCCCTGGAAATGTCTTACAATTTAAAACCTGGTTCCTAAATCTCTGTCTTACCATTATATAATCTATCTGATACCTTTTAGTATCTCCAGGGTTCTTCCATGTATACAACCTTCTTTCATGATTCTTAAACCAAGTGTTAGTTATGATCATGTTGTGCTCTGTGCAAAATTCTACCAGGCGGCTTCCTCTTTCATTTCTGTCCCCCAATCCATATTCACCTACTGTGTTTCCTTCTCTCCCTTTTCCTACACTCGAATTCCAGTCACCCATGACTATTAAATTTTCGTCTCCCTTCACAATCTGAATAATTTCTTTTATTTCATCATACATTTCTTCAATTTCTTCGTCATCTGCAGAGCTAGTTGGCATATAAACTTGTACTACTGTAGTAGGTGTGGGCTTCGTATCTATCTTGGCCACAATAATGCGTTCACTATGCTGTTTGTAGTAGCTTACCCGCATTCCTATTTTCCTATTCATTATTAAACCTACTCCTGCATTCCCCCTATTTGATTTTGTGTTTATAACCCTGTAGTCACCTGACCAGAAGTCTTGTTCCTCCTGCCACCGAACTTCACTAATTCCCACTATATCTAACTTCAACCTATCCATTTCCCTTTTTAAATTTTCTAACCTACCTGCCCGATTAAGGGATTTGACATTCCACGCTCCGATCCGTAGAACGCCAGTTTTCTTTCTCCTGATAACGACATCCTCTTGAGTAGTCCCCGCCCAGAGATCTGAATGGGGGACTATTTTACCTCCGGAATATTTTACCCAAGAGGACGCCATCATCATGTAATCATACAGTAAAGCTGCATGCCCTCGGGAAAAATTACGGCTGTAGTTTCCCCTTGCTTTCAGCCGTTATTGGGAGGGTGGCAGGCAAAATGTCAGACAGAATGAACCCCATTTCAGGGCACAATTTAGGGAAGTCAAAGCCTTGTCAGAGTAGTTAACTGTATTTAATTGGGACAAACTGACAAAAAGAAGGGACAGGTTGTTAAGACATTCTGAGGCAGCAAGGAATGGAGGAAAGTGTGGTGAATGGGTAAAAGTCATACAGAAGACCAAACTTGAATACAATGAGCAAATTCAAATGTACAAGGGTAATCCCAAAAGTAAGGTCTCCTATTTTTTTTTTTTTGTAAGTACATAGACCTGTTTATTTCTACAATCGTTTACATCAGTTTACAGCTTGAACATTTAGCTATTTTTCGACATAATCATCATTTCTGTCAATGCATTTTTGTAGACGTTGTGGCAGTTTTTGTATGCCCACATCATACCAGCTCGCCACCGTGCTGTTCAGAAAGTTATGAACCTCTCCTTTCACCTTGTGGTCAGAGCTGGGACCACAGTTAGCACTGACAGGTACTGTGAGACTCTGAAAAAACTTGAATGGGCAATTCAGAACCAGAGAAGAGGAATGTCAAGCAAGGGCGTACACATTCTCCGTGACAATGCTCGCCCACACGTTGCTCGGCAAACCTTTGCTCTCCTGCAACAGTTTCATGGAACATAATCACCCACCCACCCTGTGGTCCTGACTTGGCGGCCAGTGACTATCAACTGTTCCCTAGGTTAAAAGAACATTTGGCCGAAAAGTGATTCAGCTCCAATGGTGAGGTGTAAGAAGAGGTTCATAATTTTCTGAAAAGCATGGCAGTGAGCTGGTATGATGTGGGCATACAAAAACTGCCACAGCATCTACAAAAATGCATCGTCAGAAATGGTGATTATGTTGAAAAATAGCTAAATGTTCAAGCTGTAAACTGATGTAAACCATTGTAGAAATAAACAGGTCTATGTACTTATAAAAAAAATAGGAGACCTTACTTTTGGGATTACCCTCGTATGTAGGTTTTTGTGTTTATATAAATGTGAAGAGACTTCTACCTCTACATCTACACTCCACAAAACACCGTGAGGTTCATGGCAGAGGGTACATTCCAGTGTACCAGTTATTAGGGTTTCTTCCTGTTCCATTCACATATGGAATGCGGGAAGAATGATTGTTTGAGGGCCTCTGTGCATGCAGTAATTAGTCTAATTTTATCTTCACCATCCCTATGTGAGCGATACATAAGGGGTTGTAGTCTCTTGCTAGAGTAATCATTTAAAGCCAGTTCTTGAACTTTGTTAGTAGACTTTCTCGGGATAATTTACGTCTGTCTTAGAGAGTCCGTTAAGTTTTTTCAGTATCTCTGTGACACTCTGCCACTGACCAAACAAACCTGTGACCAGTCATGCTGTTCTTCTCTCTATTCATTCAATATCCTCTGTTAGTGCTATTTGGTATGGGTCCCACACCCTTGAGGAATATTCTAGAATCAGTCACACAAGTGACTTGTAAGCGATCTCCTTTTTAGACTGATTGCACTTCCCCCACTATTCTACCAATAACCCATGAGCTCACAGGAAGAAATTATCAAAATCCTACGGAACAACATTCACACTTTAAAAGCAGAACTATCAGTGCAGAAGCAAAAAAAAATTGGGACCTGAAAGGGGAAGAAAATGTTTTTGTGAAATAGCTGTGGCAATTGACGAAAATAACATCAAAAACACGCGGACTATTACATCTGTTCAAAACAATGCACCTGCAACACCTACAGAAGAAACTAGCACAGAAATCACAAAAACTCCAATTTAATGTAAACGGGCAAGTGTAACATGCAGGAAAAAGAACTCAAAGCACCTCAGTAATGTAAAACAGAACAAAAACAGTGATTTCCTTGTTATGGGCAATTCTCTGCTCAAAAATGTGGCAGTGCCAAATTCCACAATAGACATTCGCCCAGGTTTCAAGACCCATCAACTGAAGAAACGTTTTAACAACATATATAACTCGAAGGATGGTTCAGCAGAGGCATCTCGGAAGAATTACAAGGGGATATTCATCCACGTAGGTACAAATTCCCTTACAAGCAACACTGAAGAGGAAATTGTAAACAAAACAAAAAATTTAATTTGATCTGACAGATACGTCTACAAGATGTTTAGAATGGTAGTGAGTGGTATTGTCTACAGAAGATCTGTGAGTGATAGTTAAATAGCGAGAATAAATAGTGATATAAATGAAAGCTGTAATGATATGGGAGCCGTGTATGTAAATCCTAATAAGTTCTTAAGCAATAAATGCTTGGGTAAAGATGGTCTTCATTTTAACAGATTAGTATCAAAAATTCACAGTAAATTGTTCACTGATAGTTGTAAAATTCTGAATAAAGGGGGAAACTTATAAGGAATGATGGGGATGAGAAACAGTGTTTGGTAACAAAAATGACAAAACCGAAATGATACCCAAGAAAGAAAATACTGCTTGAAACCATAAATAAGAAAGAATGTTCCTACATAATGCACTTGAATATAAATGGTCTAAGTGCTGACTTTCAAAACAAAAGTCATTAAATGGACGAATTACAAATTATTCTTTTGCAGTATAAAAATATCAAAGTTATTTGCCTCAATGAACATTGGCTTACATGTGACAATATCAAAATTCTTAACAAAATCGAAAATTTTGAAGTAGCAAACAGCTTTTGTAGATGTGAGAAATCATGTGGAAGCTCTTGCATACTTACACATTCTGAAATAAAATATGCAATAAGAAATAATTTTAATCATTTGAATGAAGACAGTATATTTGAGAGCTGCTGTATCGAGTTAAGGGACCTAAATATCAAAGTAGTTTCTATTTACAGAGTATCAGAGAAAGCTGCAATTGAAACTTTTCTGTCCAAGTTTCAGTGCCTCCTTGAAAATCTAAAAAAATAAAAAGAAAAAAGGTTGTAACAGCTGCTGACTTCAACAATAATATCCTAGGTGAAAGCAATGATGTGTCCAAATTCACTGACAGTAAAAACTTTTGGCTTCAAAGTAAACTTTAAGCAAGCCACTAGGGTAAATGCACAGTCAGCCATTTGTATTGATAATATCCTAACCAACTGTGTATTTGAAGATGTCCATAAATTTTGCTTAGATCTAAGGAACTCTGACCACTCTGCATTATTCATAGAATTACCAAAAATTAACAAAGAAATTGCATGCAACAGAAGCTCTATGAAAAGTAACTCCAATGAAAAAAATTAATTGTATTTAGAAATAAGTTAAGAGAGGTTGAATGGCTTTATGACAACTGTATTTCAAGTAGTAGTAACTTTGACAAATATTTAAGCAGTTTTCTTGGGGTGTTTAATGAAACTTTTCCACATCTACATCTACATACATACTCTGCAATGCACCATATGGTACATGGTGGAGGGTACCTCGCACCACAACTATCATCTTCTCTCACTGTTCCAGTCCCAAACAAAATGAGGGAAAAATGACTGTCGATATGCCTCTGTACGAGCCCTAATCTCTCTTATCTTAACTTTGTGGTCTTTCCGCGAAATGTAAGTTGGTGGCAGTAAAATTGTACTGCAGTCAGCCTCAAATGCTGGTTCTCTAAATTTCCTCAGTAGCGATTCACGAAAAGAATGCCTCCTTTCCTCCAGAGACTCCCACCCGAGTTCCTGAAGCATTTTCGTAACACTCGTGTGATGATCAAACCTACCAGTAACAAATCTAGCAGCCCGCCTCTGAATTGCTTCTATGTCCTCCCTCAATCTGACCTGATAGGGATCCAAAACGCTCGAGCAGTACTCAAGAATAGGTCGTATTAGTGTTTTATAAGCGGTCTCCTTTACAGATGAACCATATCTTCAAAAAATTCTACCAATGAACCGAAGATGACTATACGCCTTCCCCACAACTGCCATTACATGCTTGTCCCACTTCATATCGCTCTGCAACGTTACGCCCAAATATTTAATCGATGTGACTGTGTCAAGCACTACACTACGAATGGAGTATTCAAACATTACGGGATTCTTTTTCCTATTCATCTTCATTAATTTACATGTATCTATATTTAGAGTTAGCTGCCATTCTTTACACCAATCACAAATCCTGTCCAAGTCATCTTGTATCCTCCTACAGTCACTCAACGACGACACCTTCCCGTACACCACAGCATTGCTATGCACCGTATCCAAAAGATCATTTATGTAGATAGAAAACAACCAGCGGACCTACCACACTTCCCTGGGGCACTCCAGATGATACCCTCACCTCCGATGAACACTCACCATCGAGGACAACGTACTGGGTTTTATTACTTAAGAAGTCTTCGAGCCACTCACATATTTGGGAACCAATCCAATACGCTCGTCCTTTAGTTAGGAGTCTGCAGTGGGGCAGCGAGTCAAACGCTTTCCGGAAGTCAAGGAATATGGCATCCGTCTGATACCCTTCATCCATGGTTCGCACTTAGAACCACATGTAACAAAATCACTGGTAAAGTTAAATGGATAACTCTGGGTATAAAAATTTCTAGTGTTAGGAAGAGGCAATGAAATGAGATATAATAAAAACAGGTATTTTACTGAATATGTATGACATTATAAAGCTACATTCGAAAAAGTTGTGAAAGCAGCCAAACAAATGGCAAACAATAAGTTCATTTCACAACATTAAAGTGAAACAAAGGTAGTGCAGCCTGTTGTCAAATCAGAGTTACGTGTTAGAATTAATAGAAATGGAATATCTAGGATTAAAGTAAATGATAGCCTTATTGTAAGCCCAGCTCAAATATCGGAGTGTTTAAATGAATTCTTCATAAGTATGGCAAAGTCAGATGTTGATACAGTAGAGTATCAGAGCAAAGTAAACCCCTTTGGACTCCAGCAAAGAGCTGAGTATCTCACAGATTTTAAAAAAGTCTCAATAAAGCATGTGGAAAATATTATACTGTCATTAAAAATATTCAGTTGGGTGGGATGGGATACCGACTAAAGTGATAAAAGCATTGTATCACGTAATAGCATCTCCACTAACTAAAATAATTAAGCAATATTTTGAACAGGGATGCTTTCCTGATGTGTTGAAGTATGCTGAAGTCACACCTCTGTTCGAGAAAGGGTCGAGGGAAGAAATGGGAAACTATTGTCCTATTTCTATTCTTCCAATCTTATTGAAAGTGTTTGAGGAAGTAGTTGCAAATCAGATGCAAAATTTTATTGTAAAAAATGATATTATTATAAATAATCAATTTGGATTCCAACCAGGAAAAAACACCCTGGATGCAATAAATAACTTTACTGAAAAGATATGCAAAGCACTGGACCAGAGGAGTAAAGTTGCTGGTATTTTCTGTGATCTTACTAAAACTTTCGACTCTGTAAAACATCCCTTGCACATCTATAAATTAGATAAATATGGAATTACGGGCAATATTCTCAAATGGCTTACATTTTACCTGCAGAACAGAAAACAAAGGGTAACTGTCACTTCAAATGTGGTGAGTTATTTTCCGAAGTGGAATACTGTATCACAAGGTGTGCCTCAAGGCTCCATTTTGGGGCCAATCTTGTTCCTATTCTATGTAAATGACTTCTCCACAAATATCAATTCCCCATCACTTCTGTTTGCAGACAATACTTCTGTTTTAATCGAAGATGGCGATGCAGAAAAAATTCCAAGCCTCATTGTGAGCACACTGGATACTCTAGAAAACTGGTTCCAGTTAAATGGGTTGAAACTGAACATTGCAAAAACCCATATGGTACATTTCCAAACCAAACACTTAAAATGCACAGAGCTTAAAATAACACACAATAATCAACTTGCGAAGAAGTTGACACTGTCAAATTCCAAGGACTAAATGTGGACAAGAACTTGAACTGGAACACACATATTGACTCCTTATCAAATAAACTAAGCAGTTTTGCATTTGCAGTGCAGATACTTGCAAATTCTACTGACACGTCTACACGAAAAATAGCATACAGTAGTTATTTTGAATCTGTCATTAGGTATGGTATAATTTATTTTTAATATTTCTCATATACTGAAACTTCAGAAAAAGAATATCAGATACATGTGTACCACACAGAAAACAGAATCTTGTCACCCATTATTTCGACAACTGCAAATCCTAACTCTACCCTCCATATACATTTATGAAATTATTATCTTTCTACACAGCAGGCAAAAATTATTTGAGGAAAATCATTTTAATCACACATACAACACAACAAATAAAAATAATTTTATGCTCCCTAAACACAAATTGAAATAATATGAACATGCTCCACAGTATATGAGGATAACAATATATAATAAATTAATGGGCAAAAATATATTTAATGTTAAGCCAGAGATCCTAAAAATAATGCAACATCAGATTCTGGGAGAGAAATGCTACTGTGACTCGATAGAAGGATTTTTAGAGGATGACATGATAATTTGAGTTTGGGCAATTTAGTGTTACATTTTTAGATACTATTTTTATTACTGTTGTCATTATTATCTCTGCCTTTTGTGCATATAAAACAAAATTGTATTATTATTATGATTCTGTATGTAAAGATCAGCTTTCTATGTTTACAGTAAATTTTACCCAACTTTTGATGTGTCTCCTGTACCTGGATCAAATGGTTATGTATGTTATGAAACTAATAAACCACAATTCTATCAACTGCTTTACCCATCACTGAAGCTATGTCAGCATTCCATTTCGTATCCCTACAAAGTGTTACACTCAGGTATTTTTACGAGTTGGCCAATTCCGACAGTGACTTACTGATATTATAGTCATAGCATACTACATTTTTCGTTTTGTGAAGTGCACAATTTTACATATCTGAATATTTAGAGCAAGTTCCCAGTCTCTGCACCACACTGAAATCTTATCGAGATCTGATTGAATATTTATGTAGCTTTTATCGGATAGTACTTCATTACAGATAACTGCATCATCTTCAAAAAGCCTGATTTTTACTATTAATATTATCTGCAAGGACATTAATGTAGAGCATCAAGAGCAAGGGTCCCAACACACTTCCCTGGGCAGACCCGAAGTTACTTCTACATCTGATGAAGCCTCTCCGTCTAAAATAACATGTTGTGTGCTACCTACCAAAAAGTCCTCAATCCATTCACAAATTTCACTCGATACCCCATACGATCATCCTTTTGGCAATAAGTGTAGGTGTGGTACGAGTCATATGCATTGTGGAAACTGAGAAATACTGCACCTAACTGGTTGCCTCGATCCAAAGTTTTCAGTATGTCACGTGAGAAAAGTGCGAGTTGCGTTTCTCACGATCAGTGTGTTGAAATCTGTGCTAGCTGGCATCGAGGATGTCATTCCGTTCAAGATACCTCACTTTCGAGGGATCTACAATAGATTACAGTTAAAAGAGGGGCTAACTCAGCTGCAAAATCAGTATAGAATCTGACAGCGATTTCGTCGGACCCTGGAGCTTTGTTTAATTTTGGCAATTGCAGCTGTTTCTCAACATCACTGACACCAATAATATTTCATTCACATTTTCAGCGGCATGAGGTTTAAACTGTGGCAATCCTCCTCTGTTTTCCTTTGTAAAGGAACATTTGAAAACGGAGTTAAGCACAGGATAGTTTAGCAACCGAGCTACCTGAAGCCACTCTTTGGACTGATGACTCTATCAGCAACAACAGAACATTAACAATAACTGCTTACCTTCCTCTGACGATATACTCTTTGTCACGCCAGAGCACCGGGTCGTGTGCCAATCTCTTCCATCGCACACACACATTTTGCAAGATGTCTATAAGCTCATTAAAACTGAAGAATGAAAATACATCTAGTATTATTTCATCTGGGAGATCATGAATATTCTTCCCCTGACCATCTCCTGCAACCATTCTCAGAGCTGTCCTACTACTGTCGAAGGTGAGCTCCGGCACAGCGGCGTGTATCGGACCGGCAGTCTCTCTGCGACTCGCCGCGGCAGCCTCCGGTAATGCGGTCGGTCTGCAGCCTCGCCGTGCCGCGTGGCCGGTGCGAACCTCTGCTCCGCCTCTGCAGCCGCAGTGGTGCGTCGCCACCCGTCAGCGGCGACTGCTTCCGGCTGCTGAAACAAAAATTTTCTACTCTGCCTGATCACAAATTTCTCATTAGCAGCAATTATTTCTGACTGATGAGTAATCACTCCAGTTGATAAAAAGTTCTACATTTTACTCGAGGACTGGTTTTGGGTTTATACTGAACTCATTTTGTAATGGAACCAGAAAATTGTGCTACGTTGAAGGGGAGTCATACGATTTTGAGTTTGCTTCAATGTAGCACAATTTTCAAACTTGATTTTACTTCACCACAATACAGTTTTCAGATTCTACTAGAAAATTGTTTCAATGTAAGAGCCAAAAAAAAAAAGTTCAAATGTGTGTGAAATCTTATGGGAACACAAACACACACACACACACACACACACACACACACACACACACACACACACACCAATGCCCGAGGGAGGACTCGAACCTCCGCCGATACCAGCCGCACTGTCCATGACTGCAGCACCCTAGACCGCTTGGCTAATCCCGTGTGGCTAAGAGCCAAAGTTGGTCATGAAGTAAACGTAAGTACTTTTTAGCAACTGGAGCAGTTACTTGTCAATTCAGTCGACATTTTCAGAGCAGCAGCACTATCCAGTTGTGCAGAAACTAGTAGTTATTCTGTTAACTGTATGGTCAAACACAGGACATTATTATACACTATGTTAGAGATACATTAATGTGACCACCTGTCTGACACCTGAGTAACCATCTTTTATGACACAAATCACTGTGAGATGTGCAGAAAGAGTGTCAGTAAGGTTTCTGACGGTACCGATGGGGGTGTGGAACTGTGCCGATTCACGTGCTGTGGTCAGCTACGCTGGGTTTCTCAGCAGGAATAACCCGACTGACGTGGTCCCACAGATTCTCGATCGGGTTTAAATTCGGGTAGTACGGCGGTCTACCGAGTACGGCAAATTCATCCTGGGGCTCTTCGAACCACAATGAGATGTCGCATTGTCCTGCCGGTAGATGTCATTGTGCCCAGAATATTGTTGTTGTGGTCTTCAGTCCTGAGACTGGTTTGATGCAGCTCTCCATGCTTCTCTATCCTGTGCAAGCTTCTTCATCTCCCAGTACCTACTGCAATCTACATCCTTCTGAATCTGCTTAGTGTATTCATCTCTTGGTCTCCCTCTACGATTTTTACCCTCCACGCTGCCCCCCCCCCCCCCCCTCAATACTAGATTGGTGATCCCACGATGTCTCAGAACATGTCCTACCAAGCGGTCCCTTCTTCTTGTCAAGTTGTGGCACAAGCTCCTCTTCTCCCCAATTCTATTCAATACCTCCTCATTAGTTATGTGATCTACCCATCTAATCTTCAGCATTCTCCTGTAGCACCACATTTCGAAAGCTTCTATTCTCTTCTTGTCCAAACTATTTATCGTCCATGTTTCACTTCCATACATGACTACACTCCCTACAAATACCTTCAGAAACAACTTCCTGACACTTAAATCTATACTCGATGTTAATAAATTTCTCTTCTTCAGAAACGCTTTCCTTGCCATTGCCAGTCTACATTTTATATCCTCTCTACTTCGACCATCATCAGTTATCTTGCTCCCCAAATAGCAAAACTGCTTTACTACTTTAAGTGTCTCATTTCCTAATCTAATTCCCTCAGCATCACCCGACTTAATTCCACTACATTCCATTATCCTCGTTTTGCTTTTGTTGATGTTCATCTTATACCCTCCTTTCAAGACACTGTCCATTCCGTTCAGCTGCTCTTCCAGGTCCTTTGCTGTCTGACAGAATTACAATGTCATCGCAAAACCTCAAAGTTTTTATTTCTTCTCCATGGATTTTAATTCGTACTCCAAATTTTTCTTTTGTTTCCTTCACTACTTGCTCAATATGCAGATTGAATAACATCGGGGAGAGGCTATAACCCTGTCTCCCTCCCTTCCCAACCGCTGCTTCCCTCTCATGCCCCTCGACTGTTATAATTGCCATCTGGTTTCTGTACAAATTGTAAATACCCTTTCGCTCCCTGTATTTTACCCCTGCCATCTTTAGAATTTGAAACAGAGTATTCCAATCAACATTGTCAAAAGCTTTCTCTAAGTCTACAAATGCTAGAAATGTAGGTTTGCCTTTCCTTAATCTAGCTTCTAAGACAAGTCATATGGTCAGCATTGCCTCACATGTTCCAACATTTCTACGGAATCCAAACTGATCTTCCCTGAGGTCGGCTTCTGCCAGTTTTTCCATTCGTCTGTAAAGAGTTCGTGTTAGTATTTTGCAGCTGTGGCTTATTAAACTGATAGTTCGGTAATTTTCACATCTGTCAACACCTGCTTTCTTTGTGATTGGAATTATTATATTCTTCTTGAAGTCTGAGGGTATTTTGCCTGTCTCATACATCTTGCTCACCAGATGGTTGAGTTTTGTCAGGACTGGCTCTCCCAAGGCCGTCAGTAGTTCTAATGGAATGTTGTCTACTTTGGGGGCCTTGTTTCGACTCAGGTCCTTCAGTGCTCTGTCAAACTCTTCACGCAGTATCATATCTACCAGAGTAAATGAGCTGTATATACGGTTAAACACGGGCCCGAGGATAGGTGCACAATTCTGTCGATTCACTGTGGCTTCCACGACAATACCGCCCTGGGAATGACGCAAAAACATTCCATAAGACCGTAATGCTTTCTCCTCGTTTGCTTTCACACTTACAAAACTGTACACAAAGGCCACCTGACGTCACCCGGTGAACATCCAGTTGCGGTATTGGTGTGCAAATTCCAGCCTTCATCCAATGAACAGCAGTCAGCATAGATGCACGAACCAGGCACCTGCTGTGGAGCCCCATACACACCAACTTTTGCTGAACGATCGCCGAGGAGACACCGGTGGTAGCCCGTGGGTTCATCCGGGTGGTCATTTGCTCGACACTTACACGTTTATTCACCTGTACACATCTCCGCAGCTATTTTTCACCCCTGTCACCTACGGCAACCTGTGGTGCAACACAGTTGCCTTGGCGCCACTTCTGGTTAGTGCCATTTTGCCGCACATGGTATACTTTAATCGTGGTAGCATACAAACAGTTTACACACTTATCTGTTTCAAAAATGCTTCCACCCTCGGCTCAAAAGCCTATGATCATGCACTTCTGGATGCCAGATAGATCACTCCATTTCTGCATTACGACAATGAGTACACAATTTTTCGTATCACCCCAACATTTTATGTGTGTGTACATAGTTCCGCGTAGTCAGCGCGTACACAGCTTTCCCACTAGAGCGCTCCCCGCTAAGCACAACAGCGCAGGCGCAGCGCCCGTCCGTCTCCGCACTATGAGATGGCGCTGCCTTAGAGACGGACCAAATTCTGCTTCCGCCGATCCGCGTATTAATATGTAACGCAGCCAGTGAGATTGCTGCTAACGTAGAACCTTTTCTCCTCGCGGATCACACTCGCACAGTGATTACCTGAACGTGTGAGGTATTATAACGAGTGTACAGACCTCTGATTAGTCAGTCTGCATTTATCTGCACCTGTCTGTACCAGTCTACATTAGTCTGTACCAGTCTATAGTCAAGTTTCAGTCTGCGCCTGTACATAGCCATGAATATAAATGTATAGACACTTTGTCAAGTATCAGAGATATGTGAGAATAAGATTAACGTACTCAGACCAAAGGAACTTCAGATTGTCAATTGTAAATAGCATCCAGAATCAAGTTACATAATGTTTATGTTTGTTCTTATTTTAATAAATGTGTGTGAAAATTAATCAAGTTCTGTTTAAAGTTGGTCACCGTCAATCTGCTACTCTAAGCGTGCAAGTGGCATTTCTATCGTCTGACCTAACGGCAGAAGATAAACACACCACGATAAGACCACGAGACATATTGCTGACACTCGCCTACTTCATTAGAGCGACAAGCCAAATAATCTGATGGTGTGTGTACTGAAGGTCTTACAGTACGCACACCACAACGTGCCGTCCTCGAGTGCTTATTGCGTGTCAATGTCGAATGTGGGTAGTGGCCAGATTAACGTCAGTAGACTGTGTATAAAGAAAGCAATACTAATGGAAAACAGAGAAAACATAGATTGCAAATATATTTTCATAGCGAATGCACTCAAACTACAATAACAAAATTTCAAAGTTTGTCTACTTGACTCATATCATATACACTGATGAAAGCTACACTGCAGCTGAAGTCTAGATCTGCAAGAATGTACAGACTGAATTGTGGCTGACTGCTGACATACTTCCTGTGCAAACAATGTTTATCAATGCATGCTTTTGCAGAATAAGTACTTTTTCACATTAGACATTAGGTGCCTTGTCCCAGAAGATCATATCATAAAACCATATTGGAAGTACAAGACCACTGCAAAACAGATGTAAAGCTATAGCTAGAGAGACGCATTTGGCTCTCGAGACAGCAATGTGTGACGCCTTCAATGACTCCTGTCACAGAATACTTTCAAATGATCTTTTACACAACCCAAAGAAATTCCGGTGTTATGCAAATGAGACAGGGACTGAAATTGAGGGTAGCAAAGCAAAATTTGAAAAGACTAACTCCATTTCCAAACGTTCCTTTACAAAGGAAAACCAAGGAGAATTGCTCCAATTTAATCCTCAAGCCATTGAGAAGAGTCAGTGAAATAAGTATTAGTGACAGTGGTGTTGACACACAGCTGAAATTGTTAAAACTGAACACAGCTCCAGGGCCCAATGGAGTCCCTGTAGATTCTATACTGAATTTGCAGCTGAGTTAGCCCCTCTTCTAACCGCAATCTATTGTAGATCCCTTGACCAAAAAACCATGCCCAGTTCTTGGAAAAAGGCATAGGTCACACCCATGTAACAAGAAGGGTAGTAGAAGTGATCCACGAAACTACTGTCCAATATCCGTGACATCGATTTTTGTAGAAACGTACAACATATTCTGAGCTCAAACATTATGACCTCCTCAATGCTAAAAAGCATGAAAACATCAATCATGTGAAACCAAACTCACACTTTTCTCAAATGATGTAGTAAAAGCTTTGTATCAAGCAATCAGGTAGATGCATTATTCTTGATTTCTCAAAAACATTTGATCAGTACCACACCCAGGCTTATTGTCAAAAGTACGGTCAAATAGGATATCGAGTGAAATTTTTATCTGGACGGAGGGCATTTTGGTAGGGAGAATGCAGCATGTTATCTTGGATGGAGAGTCATTGTCAGATGTAGAAGTAACTTCAACTTTGGGTGTGACCCAGGGAAGTGTGTTGGGACACTTGCTGTTCACAGTGTATATTAGTGACCTTGCAGATAATATTAACAGTAAAATCAGTCTTTTCACAGTTGATGCAGTTATCTATAACAAAGCACTATCTGAGAAAAGTTGCATAAATACTGAGTCAGATCTTGATAAGATTTCAATGTAGTGCACAGATTGGGAACTTGTTCTAAATGTTCAGAAATGTAAAATTGTGCACTTCACTAAACAAAAAGGTATAGTATCCTATGACTATAACATCAATGAGTCACTGTTGGAATCAGACAACTCATACAAATACCTGGGAATGATCACATAGGTTCAGCTGTGGGTATAGCAGAGGGTAAACTTTGGTTTATTGCTAGAATACTGGGGAAGCGCCATTGGTCTCTGAAGAAGATACCTTACAAATTGCTTGTGCGACCACTTCTAGAATATTGCACAAGTGCGCGGGACTCATATCAAATAGGACTAACAGGGGATATTGATCATATACAGAGAAGGGAAGCATGAACAATCACAGGTGTGTTTAATCCGGGGGAGAGTGTCACAGAGATACTGAAGTAACTGAACTGGAAGACTCTTTAAGATAGATGTAAACTATCCCGAGAAAGTCTATTAACAATGTTTCAAGAGCTAGCTTTAGATAATTATTATAGGAATATACTACAACACCCTATGTATTGCTCACAGAGGTGGCCTGAGGGTATGATAAGAACAATTACTGCACACACACAGAGGCACTCTTCCCGTGCTCCGTACGTGAATGGAACAGGAAGAAACCCTAAGAACTGGTAGAATGGGACGTACCCCTGCTATGCACCTCATGGTGATTTGCGGATTATAGATGTAGATATGTAAGTCATTCTCAGAATAATCCAGGTAGCAGCGGGCTTTTCAGTTATCAAATCCACCTCTGTTGTTATCCATCTCGATTCCTTGGAATTTCACACCTCACACTTCCACCTTCAACCAGTGTACAGCCACTGATCTATACTCACAGTCCCTGTAAGTCAGTTTTATAATGGAACAGTGTAATATCAGTTTTTGTACTGTTGGCTGTGAAACAGTTATTCTCTTTGCTGTGTCTGGTACTTTATCAATATGCTTGTGTCATCACGAGACACTAAAGTTTTTGAAGAGTCCTACAGTATCCCGCATAAATCATTTGCGTGGATCGAGAATAGAAAGGGTTCGAGCACTGATCCTTGTGGCACACTATATTTAATGTTTCCCTGAATTATTCATTCCATGATTCCTTATTCTTGTTGTATCATTTGGAAATGTAACCTTCTGTTTTCTATTGTTAGGGTAAGACTCCTTGTATGCAACAGGAAGGCCTTTAACACCATACCATTTTAGTTTTCCTAGTAGAGTTTTCTGATAAAACACAAGCAAAAATTGCCACAAGATCACAGAAAATTTCAAAAGTGTAATTTTTGTTGTTTACATCTACATCTACATCTATACTCCGCGAGCCACCTTACGGTGTGTGGCGGAGGGTACTTATTGTACCACTATCTGATCACCCCTTCCCTGTTCCATTCACGAATTGTGCGTGGGATGAACGACTGCTTGTAAGTCTCCGTATTTGCTCTAATTTCTCGGATCTTTTCGTTGTGATCATTACGCGAGATATATGTGGGCGGTAGTAATATGTTGCCCATCTCTTCCCGGAATGTGCTCTCTCGTAATTTCGATAATAAACCTCTCCGTATTGCGTAACGCCTTTCTTGAAGTGTCCGCCACTGGAGCTTGTTCAGCATCTCCGTAACGCTCTCGCGCTGACTAAATGTCCCCATGACGAATCGCGCTGCTTTTCGCTGGATCGTGTCTATCTCTTCTATTAATCCAACCTGGTAAGGGTCCCATACTGATGAGCAATACTCAAGAATCGGACGAACAAGCGTTTTGTAAGCTACTTCTTTCGTCGATGAGTCACATTTTCTTAGAATTCTTCCTATGAATCTCAACCTGGCGCCTGCTTTTCCCACTATTTGTTTTATGTGATAATTCCACTTCAGATCGCTCCGGATAGTAACTCCTAAGTATTTTACGGTCGTTACCGCTTCCAATGATTTACCACCTATGGCATAATCGTACTGGAATGGATTTCTGCCCCTATGTATGCGCATTATATTACATTTATCTACGTTTAGGGAAAGCTGCCAGCTGTCGCACCATGCATTAATCCTCTGCAGGTCCTCCTGGAGTACGTACGAGTCTTCTGATGTTGCTACTTTCTTGTAGACAACCGTGTCATCTGCAAATAGCCTCACGGAGCTACCGATGTTGTCAACTAAGTCATTTATGTATATTGTAAACAATAAAGGTCCTATCACGCTTCCCTGTGGTACTCCCGAAATTACCTCTACATCTGCAGACTTTGAACCGTTAAGAATGACATGTTGTGTTCTTTCTTCTAGGAAATCCTGAATCCAATCACAAACCTGGTCCGATATTCCGTAAGCTCGTATTTTTTTCACTAAACGTAAGTGCGGAACCGTATCAAATGCCTTCCTGAAGTCCAGGAATACGGCATCAATCTGCTCGCCAGTGTCTACGGCACTGTGAATTTCTTGGGCAAATAGGGTGAGCTGAGTTTCAGATGATCTCTGTTTGCGGAATCCATGTTGGTTATGATGAAGGAGATTTGTATTATCTAAGAACGTCATAATACGAGAACACAAAACATGTTCCATTATTCTACAACAGATTGACGTAAGCGAAATAGGCCTATAATTATTCGCATCTGATTTATGACCCTTCTTGAAAATGGGAACGACCTGCGCTTTCTTCCAGTCGCTAGGTACTTTACGTTCTTCCAGCGATCTACGATAAATTGCTGATAGAAAGGGGGCAAGTTCTTTAGCATAATCACTGTAGAATCTTAAGGGTATCTCGTCTGGTCCGGATGCTTTTCCGCTACTAAGTGATAGCAGTTGTTTTTCAATTCCGATATCGTTTATTTCAATATTTTCCATTTTGGCGTCCGTGCGACGGCTGAAATCAGGGACCGTGTTACGATTTTCCGCAGTGAAACAGTTTCGGAACACTGAATTCAGTATTTCTGCCTTTCTTCGGTCGTCCTCTGTTTCGGTGCCATCGTGGTCAACGAGTGACTGAATAGGGGATTTAGATCCGCTTACCGATTTTACATATGACCAAAACTTTTTAGGGTTCTTGTTTAGATTGTTTGCCAATGTTTTATGTTCGAATTCGTTGAATGCTTCTCTCATTGCTCTCTTTACGCTCTTTTTCGCTTCGTTCAGCTTTTCCTTATCAGCTATGATTCGACTACTCTTAAACCTATGATGAAGCTTTCTTTGTTTCCGTAGTACCTTTCGTACATGATTGTTATACCACGGTGGATCTTTCCCCTCGCTTTGGACCTTAGTCGGTACGAACTTATCTAAGGCGTACTGGACGATGTTTCTGAATTTTTTCCATTTTTGTTCCACATCCTCTTCCTCAGAAATGAACGTTTGATGGTGGTCACTCAGATATTCTGCGATTTGTGCCCTATCACTCTTGTTAAGCAAATATATTTTCCTTCCTTTCTTGGCATTTCTTATTACACTTGTAGTCATTGATGCAACTACTGACTTATGATCACTGATACCCTCTTCTACATTCACGGAGTCGAAAAGTTCCGGTCTATTTGTTGCTATGAGGTCTAAAACGTTAGCTTCACGAGTTGGTTCTCTAACTATCTGCTCGAAGTAATTCTCGGACAAGGCAGTCAGGATAATGTCACAAGAGTCTCTGTCCCTGGCTCCAGTTCTGATTGTGTGACTATCCCATTCTATACCTGGTAGATTGAAGTCTCCCCCTATTACAATAGTATGATCACGAAACTTCTTCACGACGTTCTGCAGGTTCTCTCTGAGGCGCTCAACTACTACGGTTGCTGATGCAGGTGGTCTATAGAAGCATCCGACTATCATATCTGACCCACCTTTGATACTTAACTTAACCCAGATTATTTCACATTCGCATTCGCTAATAACTTCACTGGATATTATTGAATTCTTTACTGCTATAAATACTCCTCCACCATTGGCGTTTATCCTATCCTTGCGGTATATATTCCATTCTGTGTCTAGGATTTCGTTACTGTTCACTTCCGGTTTTAACCAACTTTCCGTTCCTAATACTATATGCGCACTATTTCCTTCAATAAGAGATACTAATTCAGGAACCTTGCCCTGGATACTCCTGCAGTTTACCAATATTACGTTGACTTTTCCTGTTTTTGGTCTCTGAGGACGGACGTTCTTTATCAACGATGATAATGTCCTCTCTGGTAAGCCGTCAGGTATTTTATCGTTTCGCCCAAGGGGGGGGTCCCTCTAACCTAAAAAACCCCCGTGTGCACGCCACACGTACTCTGCTACCCTAGTAGCTGCTTCCGGTGTGTAGTGCACGCCTGACCTGTCTAGGGGGGCCCTACAGTTCTCCACCCAATAACGGAGGTCGATGAATTTGCAACCATTATAGTCGCAGAGTCGTCTGAGCCTCTGGTTTAGACCCTCCACACGGCTCCAAACCAGAGGACCGCGATCGACTCTGGGCACTATGCTGCAGATATTAAGCTCAGCTTGCACTCCGCGTGCGATGCTGGTTGTCTTCACCAAATCAGCCAGCTGCCGGAAGGAACCAAGGATGGCCTCAGAACCCAAGCGGCAGGCGTCATTCATTCCGACATGTGCTACTATCTGCAGCCGGTCACACACAGTGCGTTCAATAGCTGCCGGAAGGGCCTCCTCCACATTACGGATGAGACCCCCCGGCAAGCACACCGAGTGCACACTGGCATTCTTCCCCGACCTACCCGCTATTTTCCTAAGGGGCTCCATAACCCGCCTAACGTTGGAGCTCCCTATAACTAATAGGCCCGCCCTCTGTGACTGTCGGGACCTTGCCGGAGAATCGGCCACTGGCCCAACAGGCGAGGCATCCTGTGGTGGCTCGGAAACGATGTCATCACCACTAGGAAGCACCCCGTACCTGTTGGAAAGGGGTAAGGCAGCTGCCACGCGGCCAGATCCCACCTTCGCCTTTCGGCCAGGCACGCGCGAGCCCACCACTGTCCGCCATTCACCCTGGAGTGATGGCTGACCGGTAAGATGCTCACTGCCGGAAGACGCAGCGACATCAGGGGTTCCATGCGATTCCAAGGCCACCGAAGTAGGCATAGGTCTCACCACAGTTGCCCCAACGCCACTACGAGCCGACGCCTGCGCCTCGAGCTCAATGAGCCTAACAGACAAAGCCTCCACCTGCCCGCGAAGAGTGGCCAATTCTCCTTGCGTCCGCTCACAACAACCACAGTCCCTACACATGACTATGTTTACCCTACAAGCGAACGGTGTACTCGCCTTATTAGCAGCAGGAAATCGAAGTGCTCTCTCACTGACGGTCTAACCGACACTGAGCTGTTCTAACCAAACAAACAAAAGCCTGTACGATACAAGGGTCGATAGCAACGGCGATACTGTACACTACACTGTTATTAAAATAAACAGTTGTGTCTAGTAGGCACTCAAACACGCAAGAAATTACAAAAATAAAATAGTAACTACCCAGATAACTGAAAATAAGTTGTACCTGTTTGAAGCTCGCAAAAATGTGTAACAAGCGAACGGTGTACTCGCCTTATTAGCAGCAGGAAATCGAAGTGCTCTCTCACTGACGGTCTAACCGACACTTTACTTAGACCAGAATTGAGTTTTGGGTATCATATAATGCTTTCTCAGTAGACAACCCATTATGAAAGCCAAACTCAGCTGTTATTAAGAGGTTAATCTTACAAAGAAGGTTAAACATTCTCTTGTTAGCCATTTTCTCAAAAAAATTGTAAGAACACAGAAATAAGGAAGAGGGATCAACAATTAAAGGTTAGATACTTATCTCCATGATTGTAAATGGGTATTACTACTGAATACTCCAGGGATTTCAGGTGATTCATTTTCAATCATTGACTGGTTACAAAGATAAATCAAGGACGGCACTGCCAAGTTTTTAATAATTTTCCTGAGCAATTGAAATAGCCAGAAGAGTTACTACTTTTAGTGACTTAATGATTTCTGTGGTCCTTCTAACAGGTGATTTACAAATGCCTGGCTAAGTAAATCTGAGGGTGTGCAATTAAGGGATCATTTTCTCACTCTTGTGTTTTCAGCTGCTGTTAGGAAGAATTCACTGAATTCAGTAGCCAATGATTCAAGTTTTATATCATTTGCTTGGCCTTACCCTGTTTCTACAGTTTTGAACTTCTTTTTTCTGCACAGTATGTGGGTTTTGCATTTTTTATGATAAAGTGAGAACAATTGACAGGAATGGGGGAAAGAAATACAGTAGAAGAGGAATGGGTAGCTTTGAGGGACGAAATAGTGAAGGCAGCAGAGGATCAAATAGGTAAAAAGACGAGGACCAGTAGAAACCCTTGGGTAACAGAAGAAATATTGAATTTAATTGATGAAAGGAGAAAATATAAAAATGCAGTGAATGAAGCAGGCAAAAAGGAATACAAACATCTCAAAAATGATATCGACAGGAAGTGCAAAATGGCTAAGCAGGAATGGCTAGGGGACAAATGTAAGGGTGTAGAGACTTATCTCACTAGGGGTAAGATAGATACAGCCTACAGGAAAATTAAAGAAACCTTTGAAGAAAGGAGAACCACTTGCAGGAATATCAAGAGCTTTGATGGAAACCCAGTTTTAAGCAAAGAAGGGAAAGCAGAAAGGTGGAAGTAGTATATAGAGGGTCTGTACAGGGGCAATGTACTTGAGGACAATATTATGGAAGTGGAAGAGGATGTAGATGAAGATGAAATGGGAGATATGATACTGAGTGAAGAGATTGACAGAGCACTGAAAGACATAAACCGAAGCAAGGCCCCCGGAGTAGACAACATTCCATTAGAGCCTTGGGAGAGCCAGTCGTGACAAAACTCTACCATCTGGTGAGCAAGATGTGTGAGACAGGCGATATACCCTCAGACTTCAAGAAGAATATAATAATTCCAATCCCACAGAAAGCCGGTGTTGACAGATGTGAAAATTACTGAACTATCAGTTTAATAAGTCACAGCTGCAAAATACTAATGCGAATTCTTTACAGACGAATGGAAAAACTGATAGAAGCCAACCTTGGGGAAGATCAGTTTGGATTCTGTAGAAATGTTGGAACATGTGAGTGACCCTAAGACTTATCTCAGAAGAAAGATTAAGGAAAGGCAAACCTATGTTTCTAGCATTTGTAGACTTAGAGAAAGCTTTTGACAATGTTGATTGGAATACTCTCTTTCAAATTCTGAGGGTGGCAGGGGTAAAATACAGGGAGCGAATGGCTATTTACAATTTGTACAGAAAGCAGATGGTAGTTATAAGAGTCGAGGGGTATGAAAGGGAAGCAGTGGTTGGGAAGGGAGTGAGACAGGGTTGTAGCCTATCTCCGATGTTATTCAATCTGTATGTTGAGCAAGCAATAAAGGAAACAAAAGAGAAGTTCGGAGTAGGTATTAAAATCCATGGAGAAGAAATAAAAACTTGGAGGTTTGCTGAATACATTGTAATTCTGTCAGAGACAGCAAAGGACTTGGAAGAGCAGTTGAACGGAATGGACAGTGTCTTGAAAGGAGGGTATAAGATGAACATCAACAAAAGCAAAACGAGGATAATGGAATGTAGTCAAATGAAGTCGGGTGATGCTGAGGGAATTAGATTAGGAAATGAGACACTTAAAGTAGTAAAGCAGTTTTGCTATTTGGGGAGCAAAATAACTGCTGATGGTCGAAGTAGAGAGGATTTAAAATGTAGACTGGCAATGGCAAGAAATGCGTTTCTGAAGAAGTGAAATTTGTTAACATCGAGTATAGATTTAAGTGTCAGGAAGTCGTTTCTGAAAGTATTTGTATGGAGTGTAGTCATGTATGGAAGTGAAACATGGACGATAAATAGTTTGTACAGGAAGAGAATAGAAGCTTTCAAAATGTGGTGCTACAGAAGAATGCTGAAGATTAGATGGGTAGATCACATAACTAATGAGGAGGAATTGAATAGAATTGGGGAGAAGAGGAGTTTGTGGCACAACTTGACAAGAAGATGGGACCAGTTGGTAGGACATGTTCTGAGGCATCAAGGGATCACAAATTTAGCATTGGAGGGCAGAGTGGAGGGTAAAAATCGTAGAGAGAGACCAAGAGATGAATACACTAAGCAGATTCAGAAGGATGTAGGCTGCAGTAGGTACTGGGAGATGAACAAGCTTGCACAGGATAGAGTAGCATGGAGAGCTGCATCAAACCAGTCTCAGGGCTCAAGACCACAACAACAACAACATGATAAAGTGAAGAATTTTTCAATACTTCTTGTAATACATTTTAAAGTCTTTATTAGAGCTAGTCCTTTCCATTAAATAAAGCTATATCTTCATACTGGAGGATATTTTGATCCCAAATGTAGGCCCGCCTTTCTCTGGGCTTCAAACGTATGTTTCCCCGACTCAGTGTACACGATTATTGGATTCATAAAGATGTAGGCATATTTCTAGAAAACAAATTTCTCATATAATGTGTGTTCATAGTAAACTTCTCCCCATTTCTCATCACACGAATTCTCTATTAGTACTGTGAGTTGACATTTACATACATATCTATGAAATTTTACTTTCCCCTTTTTTTTCAAACTGGACTAATGCTTTATTGCTGCTATTTGATTAAGGTTACCAGATAAACCACTTCCTGCCCTATTCTCATTTTATATTATCCTATTTTGTTAATATTTTATCTGTATACAGGGTGATTATTATTAACATTTTAAAACCCTCCAAGTGACGTAGATGACACAGAGACAAGTAATTTGATACAACACGTGTGTCCTCGCAAATGTTGAGAAATACTCCAAAATTGGAATGGCAAATGTTGAACATGTGACATCACCAGACGACACACCCTCGCCCATAGGGGGCATTGCTATACATCACTCCGCCAGACTACTCTGTTTTTGTAAATGTAAAATGATTAATTATCATATTGGATTACCACTACTGCAAGTACTACTGTGTCACATTGGTAATGTGAGAATGAATACAGAGTACACTAGCGGAGTAGTGTGTAACAGAGCCCTTGGACCAACAAGTGTAGAACCAACAAGCCCAATGACTGCACAAGTGGTTAGTTATGTTACCTGGACACATCACATGACTGCCATCCACTTTTGGGATATCTCCCGACATTTGCAACTCTGTGCGTCTTATATCAAATGAATTGTCTCAGTGTCATCTACGTCGCTTCAGAAGTTTTCAAATGTTAATAAGAATCACTCTGTATATTATTTCTGTAATGTTTCTGACATGTCTGATACTATTGCACTAAGTGGTTGACGGGGGAATAAGTAAATAATGAGGCTTATATATATTTCACAAAATACAGTTGCCTTAAGAAATAAATTATCAATGCTATCACACTATGTCCGTCTGTTCTTGTTGGGAATATTACTGAGGGTGTCAAAGCAAAGCTGGACATCATTAATTCTGTGTGTCCTCAGTACAAAATATATGTGATGAAACTGATATTGAAGTCCCCACATACAATCATTTCCCTGTTATTAATACTATCTTTAGCAGCCCCTCTAATTGTTTAATGAAGTTTAAAACATTTGCTGTTGGGGAGCCACTACATATACAGCCAGGACTGGTATCTTGTATGTTTCCAAGGTTAAGCACAGCTTTCAAACAGCTGTTCAGTGCAGTACTTAGTGAGTTCACTGGCCTGGGAGTATATTCCACTTTTCGTGTATATGGCCATTCCTCCTTTCCTCATATTACACCTACAGTAAAGTGATACTAACTTGTTAGAAATTTGGGCAATAACAAAAGGGTGGCAGGAATTACCCTACATCTTTCTAAGGCCTTTGATAAAGTAAACCACCAAATTATCCTTGACAAACTGGAGACAATACACATCAGATGAACTGGGAGGAAATTGATTTAATCCCGTCTCCAGGCAGAAGTCAGGTTGTGGAACTCCTCTCATCTCAAAACAGGCACAAAATAAAGTGCATCTCACATGCTAAGAAAGTGGAAGCAGGAGTCCAGGGTAGCGTTCTTGGCCTCCTATCATTCTTGATCCATACAGATGACATTGAAAGCCCCAACAGTTCACTTGGCCCCCTATTATTCTCGATCTATATAAATAACATTAAAAGCCCCAACACTTCGACCAAAATTATACTATTTGATAATGATACAAGCATAATTATAAGTAATGATAGGCAATCCTTATCCACTACAGCTGAAAATGTTCTGAAGTGTGTGCAGCAGTGGTTTCATGCTAACAAGTTAACATTTCATTTATATAAAACAATCTGCATACAGTACAGTGAAATAAAAGAGAAGGATGACCTCTGTTTATTATTGAGCGACCAAGAGACAGAGAAAGTAATGTCTACAAAATTTTTGGGCATGTGCATTGATAATTACTTGAGCTGGAAAGACCATGTCATATACACACCTCAAAAATTCCATTCTGGAAGTTTTGCATTGAGAATAATTTGTGCAGTCTGTAGCACGGAGTGTGTAAGATCAGTATATTTTGCTCATTTCCATTCTATTGTATCTTGTGGAATAATGTTCTGGGGTGTAACAAAATCTCATCTGTAAAACATTTTTAAATTACAGAAAAGAGCCATTTGAATTATTACACGCAGCTCTCCACAAACACTGCTGGTCCAAATTGAGAAACCAGTAGTTAAAAATACCTACAGTACCATGTTTTTACATATTCAAAAGTGTACTGTTTACAAGAACACATATGAGTAGTTTACATACAAATTCTGATTTCCATAATTACAATACACATATCAGTAAGAATCTGCTTGTAGAAAGACAATGCTCCTCCAGTTTGCATCAAGGGAATGGAAGATGACAGAAAATTTAAAAGTGAATTCAAAAATTGCCTTTTAAATACACTCCTGGAAATTGAAATAAGAACATCGTGAATTCATTGTCCCAGGAAGGGGAAACTTTATTGACACATTCCTGGGGTCAGATACATCACATGATCACACTGACAGAACCACAGGCACATAGACACAGGCAACAGAGCATGCACAATGTCGGCACTAGTACAGTGTATATCCACCTTTCGCAGCAATGCAGGCTGCTATTCTCCCATGGAGACGATCGTAGAGATGCTGGATGTAGTCCTGTGGAATGGCTTGCCATGCCATTTCCACCTGGCGCCTCAGTTGGACCAGCGTTCGTGCTGGACTTGCAGACCGCGTGAGACGACGCTTCATCCAGTCCCAAACATGCTCAATGGGGGACAGATCCTGAGATCTTGCTAGCCAGGGTAGTTGACGTACACCTTCTAGAGCACGTTGGGTGGCACGGGATACATGCGGACGTGCATTGTCCTGTTGGAACAGCAAGTTCCCTTGCCGGTCTAGGAATGGTAGAACGATGGGTTCGATGACGGTTTGGATGTACCGTGCAATATTCAGTGTCCCCTCGACGATCACAAGTGGTGTACGGCCAGTGTAGGAGATCGCTCCCCACACCATGATGCCGGGTGTTGGCCCTGTGTGCCTCGGTCGTATGCAGTCCTGATTGTGGCGCTCACCTGCACGGCGCCAAACACGCATACGACCATCATTGGCACCAAGGCAGAAGCGACTCTCATCGCTGAAGACGACACGTCTCCATTCGTCCCTCCATTCACGCCTGTCGCGACACCACTGGAGGCGGGCTGCACGATGTTGGGGCGTGAGCGGAAGACGGCCTAACGGTGTGCGGGCCCGTAGCCCAGCTTCATGGAGACGGTTGCGAATGGTCCTCGCCGATACCCCAGGAGCAACAGTGTCCCTAATTTGGTGGGAAGTGGCGGTGCGGTCCCCTACGGCACTGTGTAGGATCCTACGGTCTTGGCGTGCATCCGTGCGTCGCTGCGGTCCGGTCCCAGGTCGACGGGCATGTGCACCTTCCGCCGACCACTGGCGACAACATCGATGTACTGTGGAGACCTCACGCCCCACGTGTTGAGCAATTCGGCGGTACGTCCACCCGGCCTCCCGCATGCCCACTATACGCCCTCGCTCAAAGTCCGTCAACTGCACATACGGTTCACGTCCACGCTGTCGCGGCATGCTACCAGTGTTAAAGACTGCGATGGAGCTCCATATGCCACAGCAAACTGGCTGACACTGACGGAGGCGGTGCACAAATGCTGCGCAGCTAGCGCCATTCGATGGCCAACACCGCGGTTCCTGGTGTGTCCGCTGTGCCGTGCGTGTGATCATTGCTTGTACAGCCCTCTCGCAGTGTCCGGAGCAAGTATGGTGGGTCTGACACACCGGTGTCAATGTGTTCTTTTTTCCATTTCCAGGAGTGTAAATGTGTTTAACCCTAAATTACTGGCAAATACTTGTATCTTCTTCATTGTCATATGAATCATTCTGTTCTCATTGTAAATTTTATACTTTGTTTTTATACTCTTTTAATTTCAAATGGTGTGATAAATGTGTTTCTCAAAGTGTACTGCATGCATTTCAAACCATTATTTACTTGAAACTCCCTCGCAGATTAAAACTGTGTGCCAGACCAAGACTCAAACCCGGGACCTTTGCCTTTCCGAGGCAAGTGTTCTACCCACAAGCTTGGGTAGCTCATTGGGTAGAGCACTTGCCTCGGAAAGGCAAAGGTCCCGAGTTCGAGTCTCGGTCAGGCACACAGTTTTAATCTGCGAGGGAGTTTCATATCAGCGCACACTCCGCTGCAGAGTGAAAATGTCATTCTGGAAGCATTATTTACTTATTCAGAAAGCATCTAGAAGACCAATGCATTAGTTCACTGTATCACATTTTTTAATGGGTTGTAAAATGTTAATTTTATATTTATTATATTAGTTTGTAAAATTGGGCTGTGCATATACAATATATCGTATTATGGTAATTCCTTTATCATGTAAGTTCTGCAAAGGTTGGTAACAAACTAAACTATCAATTTAGAGACCTCTGTTCATGCTCTGCGAGTTCCACATGGTGTTCGTTATGCATAGCACATCTGTAGAAATATCTTTACTGTACTGGTAGGAGCAGTACATCTTTTATATCTAACATGTGTCTTATATTTTAATGTAAAATTCCAAATTTATTATGGTAGCCACCATTTCTGCTGTCCAAGCTGCAGTTCTTTTCCTAGTGATTGTTACAACTGTGTCTGTCGTTATTTGGTATCTCTGTCTTTCAGAAATATTTGCCCTAAGATAGACCCTGTGAAAATATTCACATCGAAGGGATTGAAATTATTTGTGCAAGTAACATCTAATTGGAAACATTGAAACATAGCTCTTACCATCTTCATATCTGAGCAAGGGCCATACCTGGCATGACAATGAAATGCCATATTGTTTTTCACACCAAAACCTGAAAATGTTAGAGTCTTGCACAATACACATGGCTGAACACTCAAAGATATGTGAACCACTTGGGTGCTACTCTTCATAATGCCCTACCAACATACATAAAGAGATTGGAGACAGAAACTGCTTTTAGATCAGAGTTAAAATTATTTCTTGCTGAGAAGTATTTCTACATTGTAAATGAATATGTTAGTGTATAGGATTCCTAGGCCCTCATTCACTGTTGGGTTCTTTTGATCGTGTTAATGATATACCATCTATATTGTGTTTTTCTTTGCAAGGATGTTTCTGCTGTTGGTTTTCTGTTTCAGATGCTGTGTAATACACCTCTGCTGAGGAGAGATATGGTACTAACCTAATTGTGATGATTATAATGGTAGGTTTTCGAGTGTTCATGCATTACATCTTTTAGCAGTGTTACATAATGTGCTCAATTTTTTGAGCATTGTTTTGAATAGAAGTTTAATGATTTACCTACATCATTGATTGCAGAAAAATGCAAAATACACAATACGTCATTCTTTCATATAATTTGGTCATTTATTTTCAATTTTTAGACGGTGTTTTTATTTTCAACATTTCGTGTTCATTGATTCACTTTTTGTAGCTGTTGCAGTCACAATATACGCGATGTATTTTATGATTACCCTTATTGTACCGGACTGACATTCAAAACATTGGGATTTGTTTCTCATCGGGCCATACTGACTTGTTTTTTCATCTTTCCCCTTGTTGCTAACATGAATGCTGGGATGCTTCCTTTGATCTGGTCCTGGCCGACTTTATGCAGTATCGTATTTTGTTAATGCCTTATGTAGAGTATATTATTTCTGTTATGTTTTCGACAGGTTCTATACTATTGTACTAAATAATCCATGGGTGAATAAATAATTATGAAATAGGTCTACTATCTGAAAAATAATCCCATGTTCTGTCACATCTTAATAAGATTTCGAAGTGGTGCAAGGATTGGCAACACGCTTTAAAAACTCAAAAATTTAAAACTTCCCAAATATTTTTGTTTGTAAGGAAGAAATAATCTCCTGCTACGAGAATCGTTTTCGTTATTACAGTTACAAAGTTATGCATGTTACAGGAACATGTTGTTGACCATTTTCAGTACATCAGCAGCACCGCAATTTGAGCGAGTACTATATTTGTTATAGTTGCAGAAATAGCGAGGTTCAACAAATAACGTACAAGATAATTTGTTATGCACACCACATCCCGCAACTGTGAGTTGCCTTAGTAGTTAGTAAACACACCTTGACAGTAACGAATAGTATATACAATATTATCGGAGAAACAGAGCGAGAGTTAGAAAGTGAAACACCGCTTTGCAAACCTTTCTTTTTGAAAAAAGTTCTGTAAAGCATGTCAACTACGCACACAATAATTCAATTAATCGGTATTCAAACATGAGTTGTTAAGCAATTTATATAGAACTATCGTATAGTACATACATCATGTGTGTTCATTTATCGTGTTGGCAATGCTAGTATTCAAATGTTTTCTCACACTCCGTTGTCAGGACAATAACGCTGAAAGCATTTGAAATTTATCAATTTTCACTCTAGCAGAAGGTAGTTTCGGACTTTGCCGATTATTACAAATGAGGCCTTATCACTGAAGTTTGTAACATCCGATATCAGCGGATAACTGCCATTGTGAGCATTATCATGTTACATACCCTTTACATAAAATATATTAGTAATTCTTAAATTTAGTTACAGACCATATATTGACCTTAACCATGCGTAACAAGAAGTAATATGTTCGGAAGTATTCTCACCTGAAAAGCTATCAATCATGTACTGCAGAGTGAATCAGCCAGTCTACTCATTTTTATTTCCGCTTACTGGCAGTTATTCCCCTCCTGCACAGGGCTAGTGATGACATCGCGTTCCTTTAACTGTCGCCCGTCGTTAAGCCATCCACAAGCAAAGTGAAGGCAAAAAATCTTGCATTCGCATATTGTTGCACAGTGCTAGGAGGTAGTGTGTTGAACACAAAAAATCGTGGTCGGTGCGGTGTGAGCGTTGGGGTGGATGTGGATTTATTTATTTATTTCGTGTTCCATAGATCCATATGGGAACATATCCCTGTATATAGAACGAGTCAAGGTTTTTACAGATTATTGTTTTGTGCACATATACATTGATCTTATCATTAGATTAAAGAAACTGTGAAGTTTACCATATACCCTTAATATTAGTTAAGATACAAGACATCTGAAAGAATATACAGTCATACATAAATTTGGGTATTGTTCTTAAGTTATACAGGCGTCATATACAGACATACATAAATTTGGGTATTGTATTAAGTTACACTGTACTTACGGAGTATGATTAATCAATTGTAAAGGTCACACAGTAAGTTTTAAGCACAAACAAGAGATTTTGCTAAGAAATTCATCAATACTGTAACAAGACTCATCTAAAAGGAACTGCTTCAGATTTTCTTTAAACGTTGGCATGTTTCAACCAGTTCTTTAATGAGCGGTGGGAGGGCATTAAAAATCTGGACCATGCTTTTCGTTTTTAGCTCATAATGGATATCCAGTTTTCTTTGGGTGTTATAACTGTGGTATGATTTTGAATAAGATGCTATTTTTTGAAACAAAGCACATCAGGGAAAAAATATATTGGGCAAGTGTTGTAAGGATTTGTAGAGCTCTAAACAGATCCCTGCACGAATGCCTAGGGTGTACTCCACACATAATTCTGATTGCTCGCTTCTGTGCATGGAACATTTTTTTGCTATTGGTTGATTTTCCCAAAATATTATACCATAGGCCATAAGTTGGTGAAAATAGCTAAAATATGCAGTTTTTATTGTGCTCATTTCCCTAGTGTCTGAAATTATTTTTAAGGCAAATGTTGCTGAGCTTAGCCTTTTGCACAGATCTTGAATATGGTGGTGCCACTTTGCTATCTATATGCAGATCCAAGAATTTGGAGGACTCAACCTTCAAAATCTCGTGCTCACCCATTTTTAGGTTCATTTCATTAGTAACATTTGTGTTAGAAGAGAAGTGAATGTAATTTGTCATTTTTAGGTTGACTGTAAGGCCACTGGTTTCAAACCAGTTTGTCAAATCTGCAAAAGCTTTATTTGCAGCCTCATTTGACATATTCCCTGAGAGATTATTAACTGATAACATGGTGTCGTCAGCAAACATGAGTATTTTCCCATATTCTGTACATAGTGCTAAGTTATTTATAAATATTAGAACGAGCAGTGGGCCCAGTACTGAGCCTTGAGGTACTCCTGCAGTAATGGAGCCCCATTCTGAAGATACCTGGCCACCATGCAGTCCTTCCACGATTACTTTCTGCTTTCTACCACACAGATAGGATTCAAGCCACGTGCCTACAGTTCCACCCATTCCTAGGGTCTTGGCTTTACTCAAGAGAATATGGTGACTTAAACTGTCAAAAGCTTTTGACAGGTCACAAAATATTCCAACCGTCGTCATATTATTATTTATGGCTTCCATAACATTGTCAACAAAGGCATGTATTGCATCCACGGTTGATACCCCTTTCCAAAAGCCAAACTGGCTACTGCTGAGGATATTATATTTACTAAGATGCTCAACCATTCTGCTATGCATCAATTTCTCTACTACCTTGGAGAAAACTGAGAGTAATGAAATTGGTTGATAGTTTGTAGCCTCAGTCTTTTCTCCCTTTTTATAAATTGGTCTTATAAGCCCATATTTTAGCCTGTCGGGAAAAACACCTGCTTCCAATGATGTATTACTAATATGGCAGAGGACTGTACTTATTTCTTTACAACAATATTTCAGTAACTTGCTGGAAGTGTTGTCAACTCCAGCAGAATTTTTACATTTTAAAGACAATCATTTTTTCTAATTCTATCACTGTAGTTTTTCGAAGATGCTTCTCATCTATTTTGTTAGTTAAGGTGTTATGCAAGTATTCTGTAGCATTCTTTACAGAACCCTGGCATCCCATTTGGTTGGTGACTGTTAGGAAATGATTGTTAAAGATATTAGCCACCATTTCGGGAGCATCCACCGAAAGGCTCCCAGTTCTTAAGCTAATCACTTCTTTGGCAGACAGGCTTTTCCCTGTCTCGCTTTTAACATATTTCCATATGGTTTTCATTTTGTCATTTGATTTGTCAATTTCCTTTTTTTAGATACATACTTTTAGATTTCCGGATCACCTTCCTTCATATTCATTACCTGTGTGTTATTTTTTCTCCAACGAATCGAAAACCTCGGCTTCTGGCAAAATTGTTCTCCAGTGCAAAATTACACTACATTCAATTTCCTACAAAAAGGGTCTGTACTTTTCTTCCTCTTGGACCAATAATTTGGAACGGGTTAAAAACAACTATTAAATATCTAAGTGCAGTAGAGGCATACTAATGGATAAATTGTGTTCCAGGGGTGAAACAGGCTGGGCTGTGGGAGGTGTGTGGAGTAGAGTGTGAGTGAAGGTAGCTCACTGCACTGTGTTTGTGCACTTCCCACCTCCATAGGTCTGCAAATCTGAAGGTGGAGCTGGTCATTCTCCACTCTATCTCGTCCACTGCGTCACAAGAAGCAACTACAGAGTATATCACAAACTTATATGGCCCCTCTGTAGTGCACTATATGAATCACTGCCGACACAGTACACAGACACGCTTGAGGAGGGTTTAGTTTGCACAACGTGCATTAACACTACATGGAATGCGAATATAAGGTACTAATAACACTAATACAGGTAATGAATGTGAACAGAATCTACTTTAATCTCTGCATACTGTGCTACACTGCTACAGGAGAAATTGGTTCTTTATGGTTCTGTTCAGAAGACGTAGTGTTCTTCTAAGAAAGATCACTTCCACCATTGTGAGTAATGCTCACTTCTCTGTTTACAGACAGGCTGTAACTGCCTTGTGTTTCGTGTCCACTTATCTTTTGCTGATAGACAAAATAGCTTTGATGAACTTGTGTTTAATATAATCCATTATGGAGTCGAGGTAGCAGTTTTCGTTATACTGGTTATCACTGTTAACATTCAACCGCGATTCTTATACATATATTTTAACAATGCGTTTCAAGATATGATGATGAGAGCATTGTCTCTTGAAACGCGTTGTTAAAATATATGTATAAGAATCGCGGTTGAATGCTAACAGTGATAACCAGAACTTGTGTTTATATAGTGAAGTTATTTCCTGTTTGGAAAGGGAGTAGGCCTATTTATTTGAAGGTGTTAAGTGAGCTATTATGTTGTCAGTTACTTATGTGGTGTTGGTGGGAAAGGGACTGGACTGTAAAAAGTGGCACCCTGCTGCTGTGTATTGTAAAACCGTGTAATTGTGTTTTAGGCACTTGGTGGTGAATTAATGGATGACTAAAAATGTTACTGCACTTCTCTCCCATTAATTGTGTTACAGGTAGACTGCATAAATATTTTCCATTCATAATTCACGAATTGCTGCATTTGCAGAGTGGGCTGCACCGAGTGGAACCACTTAATGCACATCCACAGTACATCTTCCGAGATAGGTGTGGCTATGTCTGATGGAATGTGACTGTTAATATTGAAGTCTATAACAGTTATCTGCTGTAACGCATTGCTTGACTTATGTTGAAATATCTGACCAATTGTTATAGTCTTGGTGACCTACTTTTGTTGCAGTGGATTAAGCCTCTGAGCCTCATCGTATTTTTGGAGAACTGAGGCAGGGTGATGCATTTGATAACCCTCGTGCTGTGAAAAGTATTCCAGCTTGTGACAATGAAATCTATGATGTCCTGTACATATTGACAGTGTGTCCTATTTGGAAGAGTCTCTTCAGCGTGGTAGACAATTGACAGTTCCAGCTGTTGAACTTTTTTACATGATATGAGTAGCGCACTCAACAACTGCAAATAAGTACCCAGTAAACTGAAAATAACTCCACTGTGTAAACATGAGCTCAGTGAAGCTATTCTGTCCATTTGCATAATACAAATGGACAGGAAATGCTGGGGAGCAGCACCTGTGTTGGGGGAAGCTGCCTTTCCCGTAACGGATCACTAAGAATCAGTTTCTCCTCTTGCAGTGTAGAACATTGTGCAGAGATTTACATACGTCCAGTTCATGTACATTCCCTGCATTAGTGTTGTTAGTAACTTGTATCTGCATTCTGTGTAGTGTTAACTCATTTTGTGCAAAATAAACCCTCCCCGCGGACATCTGCGCGCTGTGTCACCAGCGATTCGTGTGGCGTATTGTGGACGGAGAACTTTGTGATGTACCCTGTAGTTGCTTCTTGTGATGTAGCGAGGGGCATCACCTGCTTAACCTTCAGTTTGCTTACCTAGGAAGGAGGGAAGTACATTAATTTTTTACCATTGGAACAATATTTTTAGTGCCGTAATTTGCAATTTTTTTCATCCTCTGCAAACTATTAGTCCTAGAGAAAAAGTGACTAGAACCTTTTTTGGCAGGGAAGTGAATGCAGGTTAATTTTGTATTGGGCAAGAATTTCCCCAGGATCCGTTGTTTTTGAGTCATTCAAGAACAAAAATAAAAAATTACCTTTAAACCTACCCCCACACCAATGCTCACACTCCACAGGTCAGGGTTTTTAGTACAATGTTTGTGACAATATATCCTAGAACTGTATAAAACTTTGTGACTACATGACTTTTCCCCTAATTTTCCTTCATTGACTGGACTAAATGTTAGTGTTTGGAACTGACACAGATAGTGAAGGGCTTCATCATCAAAGGTAGTGTTGAGATGTGTATGTAAGTAAACTGGTTTTCAGAATTTTTGGTGTTACCATTGTTTGTATTTTTGCACGATAAGGCATTTAGCGACAGCTGTAAACAGAATGGCAGAAGAACCTTTTGAGAGGACGGAAAAGAAACCCGAGCCTGTCAGCATTACCTCCCCTGAAATGTAAGAAACTGGTGGATTCCAAGACAAAATTGTGGAAAATGGAGACATCTTCAAATAACAGAAAGAAATAAAGGCTGAAGAGGCAGGATCACAGATGTCAGATGAAAGTTACCGCAAAAAAGGTTAAGTTGGAAAAGAGTGAAAATGAAAATGGATGCTTGTGCAGTGACTGAAGTTGAAGTCATAAATTGAGGATGATGGTGAGTAGTTCATATAATGTGTAATGCTACCTACATTTGAACTGTTGGCCTAAAGTGCACTTACAGTATACTTCAGGCTCTTGAGTTGCATGCTGCTGTTGGCAGATTGTATATCTCTGTTTAGCAATGGAGCTGTTAAGGAGCACTTAACTGTGCTAACAACACATTAAAGAACCATGTAGGCCTACTGTATACAGATTGTCCACATTGTGTAGCTATTTAGATTGAGGTGTAGTTTCTTAATAGATGGCTAATGTGCTACTCAGTATCAAAAAGTAATTTGTGTTTTTATCTTATCGGTTTTGTTTGAAATGCACAAACGAGGAGCCACAGTTAGTTGCTTGAACCTTTAACATTAAAGTCCTGTTGCATTATAAGGGAGATATATTTGCTACCAGTGAATGTTAATTTTTATTCCACGCACTCTCCGTTGACATTCTTAACTGCGAAAATAACAGTATTGGAGAATTGTACATAAATGTGTTGTCAAGGCAACACACTTCTAAAGACCAAGAGTAAAAGAAGTCAGATACAATGCACACTTAAAATTTACATTCTTCATTTGCCAGAGGAAAACTTCAGAATTGGGTGGTTGCTTTTACCAAACGTTGCAGAAAATTGAAGTTGTAGGTTGCCTCTTTTGCTATTTAACCACTGTATGCACTTGAATCTGTAATGAAAAATCTGTTACCTGGTGCCCTTTTGTGAGACTTACATTCATTTCTTTTTGTGTGACTCTTTATTATGTTGTATTTTAAATGTAGGCATACTTTGTGGCCTTCAGTCCAAAGGATGGTTTGATGTAGCTGGTTTGATACTAGCCAATCATGTGCAGACCTCTTAATCTATGTATAAATACTGCAGCTACATCAATTTGAACCTGCTTACTGTGTTCGTGACATGCACTACCTGTACAATTTTTACTCCCCCCCCCCCCCCCCCCACTTCCCTCCATTAACAAATTGTATTTGCCACAATGCCTCTGGATGTGTCCTATCAACTGATCCATTCCTTTTGTTACACTGTGCCACAAATTTCTTGTCGTCCACAACTCTTTTGTGCATGGTGGGCACGTGACCCCGAGCTCGTGCAACTCTCTTTCCTTTCTGGGCTGCGTGCCTTCCCTTTCCACATCCCTTCCTGTCCCCGATCCTCCTCCTCCCCCCCTCCCCCCTTTTCCCTTCCCCTTCCCCTTCCCCTTCCCCTTCCCCTTCCCCTTCCCCTTCTCCTTCTCTTTGGGAGTCTGTTTTGCGCCTACATCCAGAGATGGACACTTGTGAATGAATGAAGTGATTTCTCTTCTTTTATCTCTACAATGTAACATATCTGCCCTTACTTTGCCCTTCTCTTTTCTCAATTCTTCTCTTTCCCTTCTTCTCAGCTGCAGCGCTTGAGAATTCTTCTCTACTTTCCTTTTCTTTCTTTCCTCCCTGTGCCTGTCTGAAGACCAACCCACGCGTAGCCGGTGACGGGGTAACGGGTAATTCTCCACCCCAGATAGACAAGTAGGACACGTACGTACCCCCTGGTAAAGGCCAGGCCCGAGGAGGGGCGGTTACCCGAGTTGGTACTTTCCGAACGTGCCGATCGGTCCTTCCGTCCGTTTCTCGGGAGTTGTGGCCTGAGGTGTACACAATCACCTAAGGCGGGAGTGCCCTCAGAGAGGGCTCCCACTAGGAAGGAGCACGCCATCAGAGACGCCAGTAATCGTGGTGGATACTTTTGCAATGGTTTCTTCTAATTCTAAAACTTCTGCCCACAAGAGAAAGCTAGACGAGTCTCAGCCACGGACAATTCTTCTGTCAGTGCCAAAGTTCCTAGTCATTTCTCAGTCTGACGAAGGTCGAGACTTCTCGACAGTCGACCCTTTCATTATTCAGAAAGGTGTCAATGCAATTGCAGGTCCTGTAAAGTCATGTTCCTGGATACGAAATGGCACTTTGTTGCTAGAAGCAGATAGTGCCCTCCAGGCACATAAATTGCTTCAAACTACGCTGCTACACACCTCCCCTATCCAGGCGGGAGCGCACCGTACTTTAAGCTCATCACGTGGTGTGGTTTATACAAGATCACACAACGGATTATCAAATGAGAACATTAAAAATTACCTGTCTGATCAGGGAGTAATGGCCGTACAATGAGTCACGAAAAGGGTTGAGAAGGAATTGGTGCCGATCCGCACTCTCTTTTTGATGTTTGACAGAGTTCAACTTCCATTGAACATTAAAGCAGGATATTTTCAGTTCATGTTTACCATCCCCGACCCTATGCATTGCTATCGGTGTCAGAGGTTTAATCACACCAGCCAGTCATGTTCCAATATGGCCAAACGTGTAATGTTGCATCAACTGTATGGGCGACCATGCTGCTTCCTCTATAGATTGCCCCATTTTCAAAGACAAACGGTTATTTCAGGAAATCAGAGTAAAGGAAAAGGTGTCGATCTTTGCTGCTCGAAAGTTATTCGCCAGTCGAAAGCCCACTGTGCCTCACGCAGGTAAATACAGCACTGTCCTTGCCTCTCCTCGGCCAATAAAGGAGGCGGCCACGCAGACTTGTGATCTCACCTTTAGTGCCACGGTCGTCAGATCGGCCAGTGCAAAGATCACCCCTTCAACCTCCCCACTCTGTGGCTCACCCTTCATCGGGCTCTGCTAAATCACAAGCCCCAAAATCAGACACCCAGACTTCCAAAAAAGAGCCTACTCGTGAAGATTTTTTACGTACCCCGACTTCACAACCGTCGATCCCTCCCTCATCTCAACGTCCTGTTTCCAAGAAGGCTAATTAGAAACCCAGTTCCTCTCCTTCTCCGCCACGGCGTGTCTCATCTACAGCACCACCTGGCGGTCACCGCGATTGGCCATCTTCTGTGTGGCCCAGGCGCACTGCTGGCGGCCGATCAACCGGCCGATTGCTGGTGGCAGCAGCTGCTGCCGAACAACCTATGGATCGGGATCTTCTGCCTTCGGCTGAATGCTGTTCCACGCTGTCGGCCACTGGCTCTGAGCAGTCGTTGAGTTGACGGCAACCTTGGTCACATTCTTCCCTTTTCTGTCCACCCGATGTCCATTATCCATTGGAATATCCGTGGCATTCGAGCCAGTTGGGATGAATTGTCGATCCTCTTACGATCCTACTCGCCGGTCATCTTCTGTCATCAGGAAACAAAACTGCGTCCCCGCGATCACATTGTTTTTCCTCATTTTAAGTGAATCTGATTTGATCTCCCCTCTGTTGATGGCACTCCAGCATATGGAGGACTCGTGACTCTTCTCCATGTTCCTTCCAAACTGTTGCTGTCCATCTTTCCCTTTCTGGATACACCTTCTCTCTTTGTGCTGTATACATTCCATCGTCCACACCAATGGCAAGAGCTGATCTCCCTCATCTTCTTCGTCAGCTTCCGCCCCCCTATTTGCTGGTTGGGGACTTCAATCCCCACCACCTACTTTGTGGACCTCTGCGTCCTTGTCCGAGAGTCTCCCTGTTGATTGACCTCTTCCACCAAGTGGATGTTGTTTGCCTCAACGCTGGGGAACCTACATTTTTGTGTGCCTCCATGTCAACCTACTCATTTGGACCTTTCGGTCAGTACTGTTCAGCTAGCTTGGCACTTTGAATGGTTCCCTCTTGCCAATAAATACTCGAGTGACCATTTTCCATGTGTCCTTCGATTACAGCCACAATTGCCATCTATGCGCCCAAGACACTGGAAGTTTTCTTAAGCCGATTGGACGCTTTTCTCCTATCTAGCAACATTTGATGACCGTCAATTTCCTAGCATCAATTATCAGGTCACTCGTGTTACAGAAGTTTTTCTTACAGCCACAGAATGTTCGATACCTCGTAGTTCCCCTTTGCCCCAGTGCCCCCCAGTTCCTCGGTGGAACGAGGTGTGCCATGACGCGATACGCGAGTGGAGACGTGCTCTTCGTGTTTGCCGCCATCATCCTACGTTGGCCAACTGTATCTGCTATAAGCAGTTACGTGCGCGATGCCTTCACATCATATACGACTGCAAGAAGGCAAGCTGGAATTTCTTTAGCAGCTCATTTAATACCTTCACTCCCTCATCAATTGTTTGGAGTCAATCCGACAGATATCCGTCACTTCCAGTTTTCAATTCAATTCAATTCAATTCAACTTTTATTATCACATAACATGCCTTATACAATCAAAGATTGTGACATAGGTGACTTGTCAGTTTTTACACTATATATAACAATACTAAAAATACAACAAACTAATAATATACATGGTGTAACATCTTCAAAGAGGTATTTTAATTACAATTATAATGCATTGTTACCATTCATGAAATCTTCTACACTATAGTAACATTTATCTTTCAGATATTTTTCCAGGTCTCTTTTGGTGCCTTTTACATTTGGGTCATCCATATCTTTCCATATTTTATTTACAAATTTCATGCCCATATAGTATGGGGTTTTTTCATATGATTTTAAACGGTGGGTAGGTAACATGTAGCTCGTTCTATGTCTTGTATCATATTGATGCAAGAAGAAGTTGCCCTCAAAAAGTTCTGGGTTTCTTTTCGTGAAAGTGAGAGTTTCATAGATGTATATGCTTGGAATGCTCATTAGATCCAGTTTTACAAATAAAGGTTTGCAGTGTTGCTTTGGTTTTGCTCCCACCATTGCCCGGATGATTCTTTTTTGTAGTCTAAAAGCTCTAAGTAAATTTGTTTTTTCAGACCCCCAGAAAATTATACTATACCTAATGACTGAAACAAAATATGCATTATATACAGTTTTTCTTACAGCTAAATCAGTAATACTATACAAGATATTCATAATATATACAAGGCTATTCAGTCGACCTAGTATGTTGTCCACATGGCGACTCCATAACAGGTTTTTATTGACTAACACGCCAAGGAATTTGACACAGTCTGCAGTCTCTAATTTTTTGTCCATATACCTTATTTCACTTATAGACTGTGCAGATTGTTTTGTGGTAAAATGAACAATTTCTGTTTTTGTAAAGTTTAATGTTAAGTTATTGTTTTTGACCCATGCCTCCACTTCCCCAAGTGTTTGTTCAATATGACGAATTAGGTCTACCTCATTTTTACAACAGACTACGGCTGTTGAGTCATCTGCATAGAGGATAGTATCAGACTGGACCTGACATGGCATATCATTAATATAATATAGAAAAAGCAGTGGCCCTAATATTGAGCCTTGTGGAACACCTAATTGAGTGTTTTTCCAGCCAGAGAGAAATTTCTTGCCGTTGATGTTAATAAGTACTCTTTGTTTTCTGTTTGCCAAGTATGATGACATCCAGCTAAGAGATTTGCCTTGAAAACCATAGCGTGCCAATTTTTGGAGAAGCAGGTCGTGATTTACTGTGTCGAAGGCTTTGGACAGGTCACAAAAGATGCCTGACACACACATTCTATCATCAAGACATCTGCTGACTTTTGTGACTAATTCATTTATTGCATGGATTGTGCTGCGGCCTTTTCTGAAACCATATTGATTGCCTAAGATAATGCTGTTAGATGAATTGTGATTTTCAATCTGATCACATGCAGCTCTTTCAAATATTTTTGAGAAAATTGGTAACAGTGAGATTGGCCTATAGTTGCCCAATTCATCTTGTTTGCCTTTTTTGTGTATGGGCCGAACTTCTGCATATTTTAATCGATCTGGGAAACATCCCTCATCAAATGATTGGTTGATTATGAAAGAGAGTGGATATGCAATACTGTGACGGACTATTTTTATTATTTCAGTGGGGACCTCATCCCACCCCGCAGATTTTGAATTTTTTAGGGACATTATGATTTTGATGACATCTGAGATGGAAACACGAGAAAACTTAAAACATGTGCAATTGCTATCTGTCATATTGGGCTTTGTATTTGGTGGTGAGCAGTCACCAAATTTGTTACAGTTTATGAAAAAGTCATTGAATGATTCACAAATAGCACTGGGTTCTGTAACAGCTCTACCATTTATCACTATTTTAGAAGGGCATTTTCTCTCTGCCTCACTGCCAACTTCACTTCTTATAACAGACCAAACAGCTTTTGATTTGTTTTTTGCATTTGAAATGAAGTCGTTATTTGCAGTACGTTTTGCTAGTTTAACTATTTTGTCAAATGTTTTTTTGTATGTGCTTACATACTTAAGAAATTGAGGGCTTTGATTTACTTTTGCCTCCATATGCAGTTTCCTCTTAGTAGTACTAGACACTCTAATTCCTTTTGTTACCCAGGATCTACTTTTTTGGGACCTGGTCCCCACTGTTACATAAGGGAAGCATTCATTGAATATACCCAAGAATTCAGTTAAAAAGTTATTGTAATTGTCACTTGTGGAAGTGTGTTTGCAGACTGTCCACTTGGTTTGGCTTAGTTTTTTGCAAAATACTTCCACATTTTCTTGACTGAAATTCCTACATCTTTTTGTTGTGCAGACTGAATTTTGCTTCGGTAGTGATACAAATAGTGCTTTATGGTCTGATATTCCTAAATCTAGAAGAAACTTTTCTTTTACATAATAATTATAACTACTTACAATATTGTCAATACATGTTGCAGAGCTTGCTGTAATTCTTGTATACTGATCGAAATTGAGATTTAGACCATTTGTGGCTACCAGGTTCTTTAAGTGTGAAGAAAATTTGTCATCAGTCCTTACATCTATGTTGAAGTCAGCACATATAACCACTTTCTTGTACAGTTTCTCACATTTTAATTTATGTAGCAATGTATCAAACTTATCTAAAAATACAGAGCTTATATGGTACCCAGGGGTGCGATATATGCTGATAATTAGTGTGTTATACTCTTTAAGTTCTATACAACAACTTTCAAATGTGCCTTCTTCATTCAGATGGCTAAAATTCTGTCTGATATCATAGTCTACCATGGAATGAACTAATATGCAAGAGCCTCCATACCCATTGGTCCTACAAAAGCTGGTAGCCAGTTTATAACCTGTAAGTTTATTTAGGAGATTGATATTTTCAGATTTTAGCCAATGTTCATTAAGGCATATTACTTTCACAGATTGTTTCACACTTTCTAGCAAAATTTCTATATCATAAAGCTTCCTGATCATTCCTTCAGACAGACCTCTTATGTTCAAGTGCATAACGAAATTACTACTGCATATATTATTAGGTAGAGGGTCTTTAAAACTAATTTGACTATAAAGTAACGGAACATCCACCTGAGTGTTGACTGCTTGTTCTGGATTCGTTGTATTGGGCCAAATTCGGATAGAACTGGCCCCCTTCATCAGTTTCCCTGTGTGTGAGCATCTGGATGATGAGTAGGTACAGTTTTCTTGACGATAATTTCAGTCTTTGCTATATGTTCTGAGGCTGGTTCTGGCAGCGTCTCATCTTCTGGACGTGATGTTCCTGTTTGAGCTGGCGCTGTGATTCTGAAATTGTTTTCTCGTTTATCCATTTCCTTGGTCGAAACTGGTTGCACAGCAATTGGTTTTCTTGCAACGTCGTCGTCTTTTTGTATTAATTTCGCTAGCATTTTGCCAACGTATGACTTGCCAGCGTTATTATAATGTAGTCCATGTTTTGTAAACAAATCTCTTGCATCTGGAAGATCAAGAAATGTTACATTTTGTTGGGACTTGCATATTTTGTAGAATTGTCTGTTTACTTTTGCAAGCTCCAGATTTACGATGGAATTGTCTTGCAGGTCGTATCTGTGAGGCAAACTAGTAACTATGATGTTCGGAACTTTCAGGTCAAGTAATGTAGTTTTTAAACACTGGGTCGCATGTTTACTCTCATTTCTGTATACATCATTACTTCCACCCATGATTATGACGGCATCATTCTTAGATAGCTCATTAAGTGAGTTGCTGCTCTTAATAATCTCAGTCAAAGGTGCACCGGGTTTCGTCATACCTGTTGCCGTGAATAACGTACTGTACTCATTTATTTTTTCGGCAATTTTCTTGGCGTGGCTATCACCAAGTACAACAACTCGTCGTTTGATGTTCACTGATTTATTTTTCGTATTAGATGTTTTCTTGGCTGCGCACTCGATTGGAAGTTTCGTCACTGATTTTTGTTTGTCATTGTTCTTTGTCTTATCACAGTCTTCGTCTAGTGTTGTGAATTTATTTGCTAGCGGTCCCCAACCTCTGGGCTAACTGTCATGCAGGATACCTTAGTGTACCCAGTCGCAATCTCTAAGTCATTGGGTCAACACTTTGCTGAAATTTTGAGCTCTTTGAATTACCCACCAGCCTTTCTCCTGAAGAAATGGGTTGCAGAAGAGCGACCAGCGACCTCTTGCTTTTTCCTCTCAATATCGTGAAAGGTATAATGCCGTTCTTTCTATGCGGGAACTCAGACGTGCATTCTCCTCCTCTCGCTCTTCTGCTCTGGGAGCAGATGGTATCCACGTCCACATGTTGCTGCATCTATCATACCCTTGTCTGTGCAACCTCCTTCACCTTCATAATCAACTTTTGTGTTGACAGTACCTTTCCCAGAAAATAGCGGGAAGCTATTGTCATACCTGTTCCGAAACCTGGAAAGGACAAACATCTCCCCTCCAACTATCGCCCAATCTCTTTCACGAGTAGTGTTTGTAAGGTTTCGGAGCATATGGTAAATAGCCATTTAGGCTGGTGGCTGTGGTCCCAAAACCTTTTAACAACAGCCCGATGCGGTTTCTGAAAGCATCGTTCGACTGTTGCTCTGTCCACTTATATCATGAACAATTTTCTCAGCAAACACCAAACGATAGCTATATTTTTTGATACGGAGAGGGCATACGACACCTGTTGGAGGACAGGCATCCTCTGCACGCTGTTCTCTTGGGGCTTTCAAGGTCGGCTACTCCGTTTCATCCGTGAATTTATGAAGAGCACACATTTGAGGTGCAGGTGAACACTACTCTATCCCGCACTTTCTCTCAAGAAAAAGGGGTGCCCCAAGGCTCCGTGCTAAGCGTTGTACTGTTTGCCATCACCACAAATCCAATTATGGATTGTCTACTTTCCGATGTCTCGGGCTTCCTCTTTCTCGATGACTTTGCAGTCTACTACACCTCTCAACAGACCAGCCTTCTTGAATGACGTCATCAAGGATGCCTCGATTGCCTCCATTCGTAGAGCATCAAAACCAGTTTCCAATTTTCTCCCAGTAAGACTGTCTGTGTAAATTTTTGGCGTGGTATGGAGTTTTATCTGCCATCTTTACATCTAGGCCCTGTTGACCTTCCATTCACAGATGTCGCCAATTTTTTTGTTTGACAGAAAACTGTGCTGGTCTTCCCACATTTCATATCTTTCGGCTCGCTGTCTGCGATCCCTCAACACCCTCTGTGCTCTGCTCCTGGGCAACGGACAGAGTGATCCTCCTCCGCCTATGCTGCGCCTTACTGTGCTCAAAATTGGACCGTGGAAGCATAGTTTACTCCTCTGCACAGCCGTCTATTCTTCAGTGTCTCGACTCTGTCCACCACCGTGGATTGCATTTAGCATCTGGAGCTTTTTACACCAGCCCCATGGAGAGCCTTTACGCTGAAACTGCTGAACCTTCGCTGTCCGATCAGTGAGCTGTCTGAGTCATTTTGATAGTCATCTGTCTTCCATGCCTGCTAATCTGACCCGTGTTTTTTTTTCCCCCCCCCGATGCCTCCTTGAATTTAGGGTATGCAGGCAACCCTTCCTCTCTGCTGCCACCAGGAGTCCACTTCCGTCAACTGCTACATTCACTTTCCTTCCAATTTCCTAAAACCTTCCTGACAAATAGAAGTACGCTGCCACCTTGGCCCCACCCCTGGACATGCCTTCTCTGTGACCTTTGTCAGCTTCCCAAGGATAGTACCCCTCCCCCTAGTTTATCGTTGGGCATTAGCTGCTCTATGCACACAAATGGAGGATGCCACATTTATTTACACTGACGGCTCCAAGACCACCTTTGGTGTCAGGAAAGCCTATATTATTGACGACACCCCTATTAAATTTCAGTTTCCTGACCAGTGTTCAGTTTTTACTGCTGTTCTCCGTGCTGTCCAATACATCTGTTGCCGTCAGCGGATACAGTATATTATATGCTAGTATTCGCTGAGCTCTCTTCTCAATCTCCAAGCTCTTTATCCTGTCCACCCTCTGGTCCACCAGATTCAGGCCTGCCTCCATATGCTCCACTTGGGGGGCATCTCTGTGGCATTCCCAGGGCATGTTGGTATATGTGGAAAGAGGCAGCCCATATAGTGGCGAAGGTTGCTCTCTGTATTCCTCAGCCCGCCGTTTGCACGGTTCCGTTTGCTGGTCTACAGAGCATTTTATGTTGTTGTGTTACTCTTTTATGGCACACTCATTGGTCTGCACTTCAGGATAATAAATTGTGGGTCATAAAACCTCTTCCCTGTGCTTAGACCTCTTCCGTCTGGCCCTGTTGTTGGGAGGAGGTAACTTTAACTTGACTCTGGATTGGGCATTGTCTGTTTAGCCATTGAGATCTTTTAAGTGGCGCTCCTCCTCTGCTTTGTCCCCACTGCTCTCAGTCGTGGATGGTGAGACACCTGTTACTTCAGTGCCCCTATTTTAAGCCGCTTTGTGCCCGTTTACAGCTGTTTCCCGATATATGTTCCATTTTAGCAGATGACTCGTGCTCAGCTGATCGTGTCCTTGAGTTTATAAGTGTGAGTGAGATGACATTGGTCATTTGAAACTCTTTTTGGGGAAAATAACCCCCTCTTCAATAGCACTTTTCTAAGATTTCCTTCTGTTTTTTTAGTTTTCCTCCTCATTAAGTTTCGCTCCCATTGATGCTGATTTCAATTCCTGTTTTATCCTTCACTAAGTCACAAATGGGCGCTTATGACCATAGCTATTTTGTGCACTGAAACTTTTTTTAATCGTATTGACCAACTAGGATCATGTTAACAACTTCAGTTCCTCATCTTCCTTTGTTATTTTCTATTTTTCCAGTATTCCCTCATTTTCTCTCCATAAAGTCTCTTCATTTCTTCTGTCCATGTTGTTCCCCGTATTTTATTTCTTCTGCTTTGAATGCCTCCCAAATTTAGTATTTTATTTTTAAAACAGTTTCTTTCTGCTATTTCTGGTTCTTTAATGTTGTTTCTTTCTAGATCTTTCCTTACTACTGTAATCCATGCTATTGTCGATTTCTTCTTTCAGAAATATAGCAGTATTTGCTTTGTTAGTTTATTTCCATCCATTCGGTAGAGGTGTCCAAAAAAGGTTAATCTTTGTGTGGCCATTACTTCATATATTTTCTTTATATTTTTGTAGATCTCCTCATTACTTCTTATATTCCAACCATCTGCAGTTTTTACTGCAGTTGTTATTTTTCTAATAATCCTTCTTTTGAGAACCTCTAATCTGTCCATCTTATAGTTCATTTTTAGGCATTAAGATCCATATAAACATCCTGGTCGAACCAGTGTGGTGTGGGGTTTTAGTTTTGTTTTTCTAGATATACATTTCTTGTAAATATTTTTGGTCAAACCCTATGCTCTTTCCATTTTGTTAATCCTTACATCTATTGCAGATTTTTGTAGTCCATTCTGTTGAATAGTCTCCCAAGATATGTATATTTATTTATTCGCTCTATTTTACCTATTTGTTTTGCTGTGAATTTTGGCACATTTTTTATACTTGTCATGAATTTTGTTTTTTTCCAGCTGAAATTTTGAAACCAGTTCTGTTTGCTATTTATTCCAGAAGGTTTATCTGAAGAACAGCTTTTGTCAGGTTTTCTGAAAGTATTGCAAAATCATCCACAAAAGCCAAGCAGTTTACCTTAATTCCATTTGTTTTCCTTCCCAGATTCATTGGTTCAATTTTGTGATTTGTTTAGCTCCGAATTTCAGATCCTTACAGTTTTTTCTAGAACACAATTAAACAGTAAATCACCTTCTTTTATTTTTATTTTTTTAAGTTCTTATCACCAAACCTCAAAATTTTTATTTCTTTTCCCGAAACTTTAATTTGTTCAGAAAATTTTTCTTTGGTTTCCTGTACTGCATGTTCATCATACAGTCCAAATGATAGGGTATAGGCCGCAACCCTGTCTCACTCCCTTCCCAACCAGTGGTTCCCTTTTGTGCTCCATGACTCTTATAACTGCCATTTGGTTCCTGTAGAAATTCTGAATAGCATTTCACTTCCTGTATTTTACCCTTGCTTCTTTCAGAATTTAAAAGAGTGTATTCCAGTCAGCAATGTCAAAAACTTTCTGTAGGTTTACAAATCATTTAAGTGTAAGTTCGCCTTTCCTTATGCAGTCTTTTAAGATAAGTCACAGGGTCAGTATTGCCTTGCCTGTCCCTACATTTTTCTGGAAATCAAATTGATTTTCCCCAAGGTAGGCATCTACCAGTTTTCCATTCTTCTGTAAATAATTTTTGTTAGTATTTTGCAACTATGACTTAGTAGCCTGATAGTTTGGTAACATCCACACCTGTCAGCACCTGCTTTATTCGCAATTGGAATTATTACATTCTTCATGAAGTCTGAGGGTATTTCGCCTGTCTCACACATCATGCATGTCAGATGGAATAGTTTTGTTGTGGCTGGGTCTCCCAAAGCTATCAGCGGTTCTGACAGAATGTTGTCTACTCCAGGGGCCTTGTTTCGCCTTAGTTCTTTCAGTGCTCTGTCAGTCTTCCCGCAGTATAATGTCTCCCACCCCATCTTCATCAGCATCCCCTTCCCTTTCTACAATACTGTATTCAAGTTCATTTCCTTTGTAGAACTCATCTATATATTGGCTCCACCTTTCAGCTTTCCTTTCTTTGTTTAGTACTGCTTTTCCTTCTGAGCTCTCAATATTCAGAGAGCTGCTTCTCTTTTTGCCAAAGGTCTCTTTAATTTTCCTGTAGGTGGCATCTGTCTTTCCCTCAGTTATGCAGGCTTATAACGGCTTGCATTGTCCTCTAGCCATTCCTGCTTAGTCATTTAGCACTTTCTGTCAATCTCATTCTTTAGACATCTGTATTCCATTGCACCCAGTTCATTTGCTGCATTTTATGTTTTCTCCTTTCATCATTTAAATTCAGTGTCTGCTGTGTTATCCAAGGATCCTATTAGCCCTTCGTTGTTTGCCTATTTGATCCCCTGCTGCCTTGACTATTTCATCTGTCAAAGCTACCCATTCATTTTCTGCTGTTTCAGTCAAAGGTTGCCTAATTCTCCCTTTGAAACTCTCAGTAATCTTCGGTTCTTTCAACTTATCCAGGTTCCATCTCCATAATTTCCTATCATTTTGTGATTTATTGAGTTTTAATCTACAGTTCATAAAAAATAAATTGTGGTCAGAGCCCACATCTGTCCCTGGAAATGTCTTACAGTATAAATGTGGTTCCAAAATCTTGTGTCTTACCATTATGTTAGGTGACACATTTGAGATGTTGGAAAAATAAAGCACTATATACAAGAAAGTGTGCAAACTTGTTGCTTATTAGCAGCACATACATGTGGAGGGGAGGCTGGACTTTGTGTCTGAAATTTGTCACACAGCACATTAGCTCTCAACATGTCGGTCACTGCAAATGGGGCACATATTGTGCCTCGGGGGTGTGCAGCATTCCTGGAGTGATTTGATAAAAGGCTACTGTAACATGACTCTGTAGGTCAGTCAGATTCTGCGGTTTTTATGGAAATAATGTTGATGTTAGGCCGGAATATTAAAGGCTGTGGGAGGGGTCTACCAAACCCGCACTGGCGATCGTTGAATATCTGAATATCTGGTTTAATTGTCCTCACACAATGACATCCAAGTGTGCTGGAGCACCATCCTGTTGATAGACATCGATGTCCAGTATCCCATCTTTCTGTAATTGATAAATGACATACTGGTCAATTATTTCCAGGTAATTGAGAGCACAAACAGTCTCCTCCACAAGAAAGAATGGGCTGATAACACTGCACCGACACCTGAAAACTCCCTGGGTCTCTACAACACTCGAAAATTTTTTAGGCCACATGCCACACTGACTTCGTTGTTGCGGTGTAACAACCATTTTCACTTACAAGGTAGCACACTCAGCGTGTGTTGACTGTTGTCACCTCTGTAGGTTATACAATGTGCTTCTGACATCTGCTGTTTGCACTGTGAACTAGGTGCTGACAGCTTGCCTCACAAAGCATGGTCATTCATTGTTAACTCGCCCCATTTTCATGTACTTTGCAGAAAATCGCTTGGAGATTTATTCACTAACTTAATAAATATAATGCAATACTCTTATGACATCTTAGACGGATCACCCTGTACAATCAATCTGAAACTTGCCATTGTCTCCAGGTCTCTTGCACATATACAACCTTCTTAGATGATTCTTAAACCAGATTACAATGAAATGAACACCCTTAGCTGCTTACAGGCATTGACATACGTCAACGGGGACAGATGAAAATGTGTGCCCCGACCGGGACCTGAACCCGGGATCTCCTGCTTACATGGCAGACGCTCTATCCATCTGAGTCACCGAGGACACAGAGGATAGCGCGACTGCAGGGATTTATCTCTGGCACGCCTCCCGCGAAACCCACATTCTCAACATATTGTCCCGCACTACATTCGTCGGGGCACACATTTTCATCTGTTCCCGTTGATGTATGTCAACGCCTGTAAGCAGCTAAGGGTGTTCATTTCATTGTAATTTCATTCTAATGAGCTGCACGGTCACCGATGGTATCTGTTCTTTCAGACATGTCCGAAAGAACTGATACCCTCTTAGTAAATCTTAAAATTTTGCACAGGACATAAAATCACTGCTAACATCTGGTTTATCAGGCACATTTCTTTTTCATACCTTTCCCTGTCCATGTTTTTCTACTATTTTTCCTTCTCTTCCCTTTCCTACTATACCAAATTGCATGTTTGAAGGCACTGTACACTCTCTAAACTAAATGTTTTTATTTTCAGAAGCTACACGAAAAAGCTCTCAGCTCTACAGTCCGAGTCTGACCGACTTGTCCGACGAGCCACTGTCGGCGGCACTGCGATTGCAGGCCCCTCACGGTGTGTGCTTACTCAGGCAAGTGTCGTGGGGATTTGTTAATGTAGAGGCTGACTGTACGCTGTAGGTGTCTGCAGACTTCCATCATTAGAGGAACAGTTCTATGAACAGTACATGCCATTCTCGGGAGTGTGGACCACTTCGTTGGTTACTCGAGTTCCTCATCTGACCCCAGAACTGTCATTTACTGCAGCTAGGCATTTAGCACTAATAAAATGTGAGTTACATAAAATGGAAGTGTCCGACATATCAGCAGCCGTGAAGATATGAAAATTTAAAGGTATCTCCATTTTGAGCAGTACAAACTTTAGAATTATTATTCTAATTTGTTAATCCTGTGGTGTAGTCCACGTACTGTGTGAAAGTGACTTGTCAACATATGATCGAAGAACATTTATTATAAACTTTCCTGGCGATCTCAGTGAACTGCATTTGGTAATATCAAGACCTATGAACTGGTTAAGAGACTTACTCAGCTATAAAACTTTTGTGGCTGTGTTTGTTTATATTATGCATTATATGTATATTTAACCAATTGTATAAGAAATCTTTAAATAAGAATGTAAAATGACTGTGTAAACTTGTGACTAGTAATAATTGAAGGTTATTGGCAACGAAATGTTGTTGTAAGCTTGTAGTGTATCTTACGGAATATGCCCATGACACAGGCAAGTCCTAGGAGCAATACACATTGGGTTCAGAGCTGGCTAGAAATAACTTTTTCAGTTATTTTGAAATTTAACTTAGTCATCTGCCAGAATGCCTATGATGTTGGGGGCTAGAATAAATCTGCAGTAACTCATTTTCTGTTGTAAAAGGCAAATAAAAGGTGTTTTATACCTAGCTAAGGTTTTACGTTGGTGAATCAACTGTTATTGAGACGACCTTTCCATCAACCTTTTTGCTTAATTATACATGGATCTTCTTAGGGTTTGTTGTACACTTTTCTAAATTTCAAAGAAGTATGGGTTTTCTGGGTAAGGACACCTTACCCAGTGTTGTGTAACCTATCCACCATGTGCTATGGTCTCCTGCACCTACTATTAGAGTGGATTTACGTCTGCACCTGAGATCCAGCACAGTACGAGGGCAGTTCAATAAGTAATGCAACACATTTTTTTTCTGAAACAGGGGTTGTTTTATTCAGCATTGAAATACACCAGGTTATTCCCCAATCTTTTAGCTACACAACACTATTTTTCAACGTAATCTCCATTCAATGCTACGGCCTTACGCCACCTTGAAATGAGGGCCTGTATGCCTGCACGGTACCATTCCACTGGTCGATGTCGGAGCCAACGTCGTACTGCATCAATAACTTCTTCATCATCCGCATAGTGCCTCCCACGGATTGCGTCCTTCATTGGGCCAAACATATGGAAATCCGACGGTGCGAGATCGGGGCTGTAGGGTGCATGAGGAAGAACAGTCCACTGAAGTTTTGTGAGCTCCTCTCGGGTGCGAAGACTTGTGTGAGGTCTCGCGTTGTCACGAAGAAGGAGAAGTTCGTTCAGATTTTTGTGCCTACGAACACACTGAAGTCGTTTCTTCAATTTCTGAAGAGTAGCACAATACACTTCAGAGTTGATCGTTTGACCATGGGGAAGGACATCGAACAGAATAACCTCTTCAGCGTCCCAGAAGACTGTAAGCATGACTTTACCGGCTGAGGGTACGGCTTTAAACTTTTTCTCGGTAGGGGAGTGGGTGTGGCGCCACTCCATTGATTGCCGTTTTGTTTCAAGTTCGAAGTGATGAACCCATGTTTCATCGCCTGTAACAATCTTTGACAAGAAGTTGTCACCCTCAGCCACATGACGAGCAAGCAATTCCGCACAGATGGTTCTCCTTTGCTCTTTATGGTGTTCGGTTAGACAACGAGGGACCCAGCGGGAACAAACCTTTGAATATCCCAACTGGTGAACAATTGTGACAGCACTACCAACAGAGATGTCAAGTTGAGCACTGAGTTGTTCGACGGTGATCCGTCGATCATCTCGAACGAGTGTGTTCGCACGCTCCGCCATTGCAGGAGTCACAGCTGTGCACGGCCGGCCCGCACGCGGGAGATCAGACAGTCTCGCTTGACCTTGCGGCGATGATGACACACGCTTTGCCCAACGACTCACCGTGCTTTTGTCTACTGCCAGATCACCGTAGACATTCTGCAAGCGCCTATGAATATCTGAGATGCCCTGGTTTTCCGCCAAAAGAAACTCGATCACTGCCCGTTGTTTGCAACGCACATCCGTTACAGACGCCATTTTAACAGCTCCGTACAGCGCTGCCACCTGTTGGAAGTCAATGAAACTATACGAGACGAAGCAGGAATGTTTGAAAATATTCCACAAGAAATTTCCGGTTTTTTCAACCAAAATTGGCCGAGAAAAAAAATGTGTTGCATTACTTATTGAACTGCCCTCGTAGTTAATCCATCATAGGGGAGTGGAGGGGGCAGGGGTGGTCATCGTGCACCCTCTTTGGTCACACTCTGGTGGTGCTCAGACCATCTGTACCAAAGGAGGACAAATATGTATCAAGTGCATACAGTAATTGTACACAGTGTCTTATAAATAATTTTTCATCAAGGTTACATACATTATACAAGTACCATGTAAATAAACAAAGAATGTCTTTCAATAGTCATATTTAACTGTGCATTTCACAGTTGCAGTAATTAATCAAATCACAAAAGGCTCCATTTTTGGTGTAACTCCTGATGTAACTAATCTAGTACTTTTATCTTCCAAAGTAAACACCTGGCACACTTGGAACAAGCCTAGGGTTTTGTCTACTATACAGATATCTACTATACAGATATTCTAAAATGTGTAGTCCTCATTTTCAGGCTTGGTCCATTCAAAAAGTATCTGACTTTTAGCTACAAAATCAATCTTTATTCAGATACAATAGTTTCAGCTTCAAAGCAGTGCCCATCAGCTTCTACACACCTCTCCCAACACTGCTGCCACTGCTGGAAGCATCACCAGAAAGCCTCTTTCGGTAGGGCGTTCAACTGCTCCGTCGAATTCTGCTCGTTGTCTTCCCTGTTCTGAAATCTGATCCCTTTCAGAGCCTTTTCCTGTGTACGGAAAAGCCAGAAGTCACTCAGTGCTAGGTCAGGGGAACAGGAAGCTGACAAACCACAGTCTTTTTTTGTTTTCAAAAAAAAACTCCGAATTAATGGAGAACGATGAGAGGATGCATATTGTCACGGTGAAGGGTGCCCACTGCCTGCGAGTCCAGCTGTTTGTATCTCACCGATTCATGCAGGTAACCTTTCGGTCATACTCCTCGTTGACATTAGTACCTTCTGGGGCGTACTCGTGACAGACTGCACCATTGGAGTCAGGAAAGATGGTCAGCATGACTTACACATTGATGCGGACCTGCCTCACTCTTTTGGGTCTCAGGGATGACAGATACTTCCATTGCAATGAGAGGAACTTTGTTTCTCCGTTGTACATGTAAACTCAGGACTCATCACCAGTGATTACAGCGTTACAAAAGTTCGGATTACTACGGACAGTATCCAGCACGTCCTGTCTGATCTCCAAATGAAGTTGCTTATGCTCAGTTGTTAGAAACTTTGGCATAAATTCTCCTGAGATGGCATGAATGGGTTCAACACTAATTTTAACCTTGTGTGCAAGTTCTCTGCTCGTGTTTAATCTACCCTGCATCACTAGTGTCCTTACGTTATCAGCTCTCTGGATGGTGAAGACCTACCTGAATGTGCTTCACTCTTCACTGATGCGTGGCCATCTTTGAAGTGGTCGTGCCACTCCTTTATATATGTGGTACCCGTCACTTCGTCCCCAAACACTTCTCAAATCTTGTCGATTCTATCGACCTGAGAATTGCCTAGCTTAAAACAAATTTGGTGCAATAATGTTGTCCCACTTTTTCTGTCATTTTGCCCTCACGACCAAATCCGATAACTATCTCTTATAAGTGTTCACCTGGCAACAACTAGGCAGTGACTGGTTGTTTCTGCTGTTGTGAAAAAAAATCACACGTTTGCACTATGTACGCTTACCAACATAGAGGGGATGTGTGTCCCAAAGCCACTATTGGTTTCGACATAAAAAATAAGATTGGATACATTTTGAATAGTCCTCGTATAATGCTAAAGCACGTGCTCAGAAACTGAGAGCTCTCGGTATCAAATCCTGGTTGAAACACAGAGGTATTTCAGTCTGCCTTTACCCCAGCCCTAACCTCACCCTGACGAGAAGGCGTGAGACACGGTTCAGATTCCACGTTAAATTGTAGGTTCCCTTTCCCCGATTGGACAACTGGAGTAGATTAGGGACTCGCATGCCGCTAAAGTGGTATCCAATTGAAAGAGTTGCAACAAACTGTTGAGCCATGTAAAATTATTATATTAGCCACTGTTGTCCTGCAGTACCTAGTTGACACCCACGTGGTGACCCTTTTGTAATGTTATGTTAGGGCACACTAAGGTGAAATGTTACTGAAGCTCACTGTGAGCTTGTTGGTTAGTTATTATTCCTGTCTCCTCCCACCCTCCCCCACCCACCCCGCTCTCTCTCTCTCTCTCTCTCTCTCTCTCTCTCTCTCTCTCCCTCCCTCCAACCCCCCTCTCTCTCTCCCTCCCTCCCTCTTTCCCCCAGTCCCTCCCTCCCTCTCTGTCTCTCAAACTATTTGAAAGTTCATTCTGCGTTTGCACACGGATCAATCAGAAGCAGTGTGTGTGCTAGTTTGAAAGTTTCTGGCAGACTAAAACTCTGTGTGCCTGACCAGCACATACACCTTGTCTTTCACAGCAGTGCTCTGCTAACTGAGTTGTCTGAACACAACTCGTGACCTTCCCTTGTAGCTTTACTTCTGCCACTACCTCCCGAACTTCACAGTAGTTGTTCTGCATATCTTGTCATTCTATTGCTCAGTCAGTAGAGAACTTGCCAGTGAAAGGCACTCGCTCCAGGTTTGAGTCCCAGTCTAGCACACAAAGCCAGGAAGATTCGTAATTGAAGTCAGGCATTTATGTTTTTGAAGCACTAGGCACAATCTTTCACAGCAGTTGTGATTAAACAAATACAGTTCGTACTCTTCATCCTGGCACATCCCTTTCTGTGTAATAACTGACAGTCGGGTTAGCCCGCATCCCATTCACACGACACCGACATTTCGGTCTCGCTGCACTCGGCCTATCTTCTGTGGGTGCTCTGACCTGCAGGTCCTGCATGTTGCGCCCATTGCTGATCTGTGTCCTTGCCTTTTGTGGAACAGGCCTATGGTATTTCATTTCATAAACTTGTGATTAATTTTTATAGCTTTCGATTAGGGCACAGCTCTCAAAACTGTAGGATACAAAGGGCAGAAGGAAAGTCGTGAACACAGTAGGTTTAGATCTTAGAGGAAGTAAGTCTTTTTACATTACTGAAGGATTGGAGTCCTTGCGTAGCCTGTTCAGAACATGGAAATGGCACTCTTGTCACGGCAGACTACTGAATTGCCACTGTCTCGTTTCTGTTTCCATTTACCAGTTAGCTCAACTTCTCGAATTTAGTATTTGACACATTCAGTTTCCTTGTACCTCTGTGTTGGCTTAACCCCAAATGGCGACACACCTGCAAATATGAAAGCATTTAGATTTCTTCCTTCAGTACAGAACCTGACTGTGGTGAAGAGTTAGTGGGAAAGGGAACTTACCTGTTGTGCACCTTTCTTTATTCTAAACGACTTTAATTTCCATTTTTCTTTTGTAATCTCAACACACAAGTATCATAGAGCATCTAAATTTTTGTAGTTAAAGAGTTGAGGACATTGTGTTTGTCCAGGCAATCATATATTTTATACTTCAGCATTTTATCGTCTGTCTAACTATCCAAAACAATGAGCCTACACTTACATCCTTACTCCACAAACCACAATGAACTGCATGACACAGGGTACTTACCACAGACCCACTGTACCACTTTTCCTATTCCATTCAAATGTGGAGTGCAGAAAGTACGGTTCCTGTACACAGTTTAATAAGTTTAATCTTGTGCAAATTCCTATAAGAATGATGTATAGGAGGTTTGTAGTATATTTCTACTCCCCTCACTTAATGCTAGTAGGCTCTCTCGGGATAGCTTTCGTTATCTACAGGTGTCTGCCACTTCTGTCTTTTTAGTATTTCTGTGATGCTATCCTGTGGGTCAAACAAACTTGTGACTTTTCATTGTACTCTTTTTTTTTTCTTTGCATACATTCAGTATCCCCTGTTAGTCCTATTTGGTATGAGATTACAGTTCCATACCATTCTTCCGACGAACCAAAGCCTGCCAGCCACTTTAGATGACCGAGCCTTTGTGATCATTCTATTTTATGACCCTGCATATTGTTACACCCAGGTATCTGTGCGAAGTGATTTGATTCTAATTGTGAGTTATTGGGATTGTGGTCATAGGACTAGTACTTTATTTTGTTTTGTGAAGTGCAGTATTTCACATTTCTGTACATTTAAAGCTAGTTGCCAGTCTCTGTGCCACTTAGAAATCAAAATTGTACAAATATGTGACTCTGTGCAGCTTTGTTGAGGCAGTGCTTCATAATAGATAAATGCGTCATCTGCAAAAGGTCTGAGGTTACTATGAATGCTGTCGGCCAAACCGTTGAATATTCAACATGAATATCACCCTTCCCTGAGACACACCTGAAGTTAGATGACAGTGCCTTCAGCTTTCCAGCTTTCCCTTTCATCTCTGAAAGGGATTGATTTCTAGCACTGAGATCTTTGTAATTAAACCGTAATTTGTTTTGACATTAGCACGCATGACCTCTTCAGTGTAATTCTCTCTGCTTCAGTGGCAGCAGACACACCACTTCTCCCTCACCTGTACACTGTTGCATCATTTACTGAGATACGTCACAGTCTAGTTGCCATGCTGATCTGGCTGGCAGAGCACATGGCTCCAGCCCTGAAAGTCCTGGGTTCAGTCCCAGATGGGGGAAGGGATATTTCTCATCCCAGTTGGAACTTAGTCAGGGGGGAATGAATAATATATTTTATAATCCTCCATTGTGCCTCCTATCTCGGTAACTGGTAGAACATAAACATATCGGTTGGATGTCAGTCAAAACTTAGTCGAGTGCTCACATGTCATCCACTTCATTTACCATGGTGGGCAGCATGACGAGAGCCATCTCACTTTTTCTGAAATGGTGCGAGCGCCACGAACCCCGATATTTCACCGTCTCGCCAGTAAGAGATCCGTGCTAATCCGACTCTCGTAGGTACGCACTGTCATTACCCAAATTGTACTTATGTGAGGTAGCCTGGGAAGTAAGGTTGGTTAGCCACAAATAAAAGTAACAGAACTGCAATAACATTCAAATGTAATTGAGAAGCACTTTGTCCTCTAATAAACGACAGTCGCCAAACTCGACTGTAATTATCGATCCCTCGCTATTGTAACTGTCGTTCAAGACGAGAGCACACGAGAGACAGCAGTATCGGGCAAACGTCTTCCTTTATGTGCCTTATACGATACTTCCATCAGTAGTGTTGAACACGATTCTTCTTGCTAATCGAGAACTCACTACAAAATGGGCTGGCCGCAGTGGCCGTGCGGTTCTGGCGCTGCAGTCCGGAACCGCGGGACTGCTACAGTCGCAGGTTCGAATCCTGCCTCGGGCATGGGTGTGTGTGATGTCCTTAGGTTAGTTAGGTTTAAGTAGTTCTAAGTTCTAGGGGACTTGTGATCTAAGATGTTGTGTCCCATAGTGCTCAGAGCCATTTTTGAGCTACAAAATGGTTTAAATGGCTCTAAGCACTATGGGACTTAACATCTGAGGTCATCAGTCCCCTAGACTTAGAACTACATAACCACGTAAACCTAACTAACCTAAGGACATCACACACATCCGTGCCCGAGGCAGGATTCGAACCTGCGACCGTAGCAGCATCGCAGTTCTGGACTGATGCGCCTAGAACCGCTCGGCCACAGTGGTCGGCGAGAACTCGCTACAGAGAGAATTTATCTCACATTAGTCATTTCTAGGACCTCATAAATTTATGTCACACTCTCTGTACTTACACAGTTACAACATGGAAAAATAATATGTAAAGGAACTTTCATTTGCATTAATCAGCTTTACACGGTCATGCAGACCTTTCAATAATGATTCTAAACTATATTTTTGCACATTTGCACATAATAAAGAGAATAAAAGAGTGATTGTTTAATACTTCCATTACACAACCAACTGGCCATACGTGTGGTTAAATTCACGACCATCAGAAATCTCGCAAACACTGAACCGTGCGCTAAAATCTTTTACTTGTAATGTTGAAACAGGACAATGACTTGAGAGTGTGATCCTACCATTGTTGTAATAATCATCATAGTTGGAAATGATACTTGTAGACACATTCAAAGCTACTTCCTTCTCCTGCATATTACTGCATATACTTTTTGCAGAATAATCTGTTACTATTCAGATGATGTTTCAGACACTCGGAGCAGTCTCCAAAAAGCAATAGTACCAAAACGTAACATATTACATCTGAAAATGAAAATTTTTCCCGACCATTCATCTGTGTGACATGCCTCTCTGGCAGCCCACTAGTGACTTCATCTCCTGATTGTGCCAGTGGATTAGCTGGTGCCCTGCTCCACTGAACGCACTCGTCAATCACAGTTTTGTATCCTGCCTGGAAGACGGCGCGTGGGTCTGCTCCTGGAAACTGAAAGGTTGGCCAAATGTAGGAAGTGAGTAGGAGCAGGAAAAGGTAAACAAGTCGGTACTGCAAATACAGTTAAAGCACCTTTACTCTAGCAAGAAGAATACATAACTTTGCAATGAAGTGCGAAGTGTCCCGGCCGTCTGCTCCTGATCAAATGGGGAGAATCTGGAGCGGAACTCGTAGATCTGCACAGCACCTGCTAGAGGGCGCTGTCGTCGGTGTTGGTGTCGTAGTGCCAACCTACACCACGGCATCGTAGCTATCGATACCACACACAGTAGATGTATTCACTTTTAAAAACGAGTGAAAACATTTGAACTGAAAGAGAGGATTGTCATCCATTACGTATCTCCCAAATTACCTTCTTCTGATAACAGTTAAAATAAATAGTTCTTAACCTCGAGGGTTAATAGCTCCTGGGACTATTTTATGTCTTTGTGCGATATCTCGATCTGTCGCATAGCAGAGCAGTACAGGGATTCCCCTCTGGCAGAGCTGTTCTGTGCATTTTTAAGCTGGCAGAAATGTCTACCTACTTGAATGTCCTTCTAGAATAATCGAGAAAGTTTCTGTTTTCATGCTCTATGCAACTCGCTACCTTCTGTACATAATGTTCAGTCGTCCACCTGCCTAATGTTCTTTCAAGTGCTCCCTCTTACTTTAATTGGAGTACAAGGTAAATAGTTTATTTCACATCACCTTACGAGTGGCGTAAAATTCTTTTCTTTAAATTTAGGTGAAGTCTTTAGTTATTACTATTATTATCAAATGTAAGTAAGAAGAAAAACAGAGGAGGATACATGTATACATTAATACACTGGTATCCAAAATTAAAGCAACAAGATTTTATTTCCCTGTCCTCATTCGTGATAGACTCATACAAACTGTCAAAGACATCTGTACAATCATGTTCTGCATGGAACATGGCATTATGGGCGAATGGACAACCATTCCAGTGATGACATTAGAGGACCTATCAAATGGAGTAGCATTCACGGGGTAGTCCCAAATCCACAGTCGCTGTATACACAGCCACAGATGGTGCAGCGTGGCACGGAGAAGACGCCCACACGACTCTCTGCATTCGACGAGGACCTAGGAAGAATGAAAGCGGGACATTCACAAACTAATGTGGCTTGCTGGCTTATGTGAATCATTCTGTTGTTTCTCAGGTGTGGCAACAGTTCAGAGAGACCGAAACTGTATCCCAAAGAGCAGTGCAGGGCCAACCACATGTGACGTCAGAAAGATGGTTCCGTTATTTGGCTGTAAGGACACGACAGTACCCCCTTAGTACTGCATGACTACTGGCATCTGACCTCGTAACATTCACTGGACGTGTGGTATTGTGGCAAACGGTGTACAGAAGGCTTCGGCAGAAGGGCCTTTATTGTCGAAGACCTACTGTATGTGTAACTCTAAATGTCTCCTTCCGTGAAGACGCGTTAGAGTGGAGTCCTTAATGTGCCACTCGGATGGTGGAACAGTGGTCCAATGTTATTTTCGTAGAGAAGACCCGATTTCGTCTGGAGAGTTACTTTCGACAGATTATCATCTGGATGGAACGTGGAACACGATAGCGGGATCCAAACATTGTGGAAAGAAATCAGTGTTGAAGAGGATTCCTAATTGTTTTGGCAGGCATTATGTTGACCACTCAAACATTTCTTCTTGAAATTGTACTGGTGAATTGGCAAGGTTTAACAGCTGTCAGTTATTGTGACAAGATCTCGGGACTTCACGTGCAGTTGCTGCTAGGTATTGCGGGGCAAGACTTTGTGCTGACGGATGATAATGCTCAATCTCATAGAGTACAGGTGCTTGAAGTTTTCTTGGGACAGAAGATACTGCACAGATGGTGTGGCCTGCACACTCTTCTAATTTGAATCCCATAGAGCATGTCTGGGCTGCACTAGAAAGGCGACTCGCATCGAGTCAGCATCCACCAACCACTCTCGAAGACATGCTAGCAGCTCTGCAGGAAGCATGGGAAAAATGGCAGTTATTCCCTCAGCAAGAGATTCGTGACATCATTCACAACGTGCCCCGCTATTGTCAGACCTGTACTGCTGCTGTATGTGGTAACACCCCACCCTGAGTAACTGCATTGTTTCTTTTGAGAGGATATTGTCCTCGTGTAAACCGTGTTTATATAGGGTGTCCCAAAAGTAGTGCACTCTTTTTAATGACAGAAATTGTAACTCCATTATCAAACAAATTACCTAACTATTTACAACTTGTAGTCACGAGTTTATTTGTGACAAACAACACTAGGCGTACGTCGACCATTTGCATATTGACAGTAATGAGTCCGTAATGTGACACTTGGAAAAAGTACACGTATGACGTCAGTGGCTGTCGTGTTACATGTCGATATCAGTAACAACTCACACGTTGAACGATGGGAAATGAATACGACAAATCGTGAGTTGGCTGTCATTGGCAAACCACAATGCTCATAGATAATTTCCTGTGGTTTGTAAAAAAGGTTTTGTTATAGAAGCAGAACCGCCGACTACTACAGATTGTCCATAATTGTAGTGGATTTGTTATCTTAATTCTACATCTACACGTGTACTCGGCAAACCACCGTCAGATGCGTGACAGAGGGTATGTCCCACTGCACCAGTTACTGTGGTTTCTTCCCATTCTGTTCACGTCTGGAGCACAGGAAGAATGACTGCTTGAATGCCTCTGTGTGTGCAGTAACTATTCTATCTTAGACTCCTGATCTCCATGTGAATGATACGTAGGGTGTCTCATTATGTTCCTAGAATCACCATCTGAATCTGGTTCTTGAAACTGTGTCAGCAGACTTCCTCAGGATTGTTTACTACTGTCTTCAAGAGCCAGTTCAGTTTCTTCAGTATCTCTGTGACACTCTCCCATCGACCAAACAAAGCTCTAACCATTTGTGCTGCCCTTCTCTGTATACCTTCACATACCCTATTAGTCCTATTTGGTTCAGTTCCCACACACTTGTGAAATATTCTAGAACCAGTCACACGAGTGATTTGTAAGCGATCCCCTTTGTAGATAGATTGCATTTCTCCAGTGTTCTACCAATAAACCAAAAGCTACCACCTGCTTTACCCAAGACTGAACCCGTGTGATCATTCCATTTCATATCCCTAAAAAGCGTTACACCCAGGTATTTGTAAGAGTTGGCGGATTCCAACAATGACTCATTGATATTATAGTCATAGGATACATGTTTTTGTTTTGTGAATGTACAGTTTTACATTTCTGAACATTTAAAGCAAGTTGCCAATATTTACACCACTTTAAAATCTTTTCAAGATGTGACTGAATATTTATGCAGCTTCTCTCAGATGGTATAGACAACTGCATCATATACAAGAAGCCTGATTTCACTATTAATATTATCTGCAAGGCCATTAATATACAACACAAACAGCACAGGTCCCAACATACATCCCTGCGGTACACTGGAAGTTACTTCTACATCAGTCGACGGTTCTCCACCACGATAAGATGCTGTGTCTTCCCTACCAAAATGTCTTCAATCCAGTCAAAAATTTCACTTGATACACCATATGATCATACTTTTGTGAATAAGTGCAAGATTGGTAGTGAGTTAAATGTTTTTTCAGAAATCAAGACATACTGCATCTAGCTGCTTGCCTTGATCCAAAGCTTTCAGTATGTCACAAGAGAAAAGTATGAGTTGGGTTTCACGTGATCAATGTTTCTGGAATTGTGCCTGTTGGTATTGCGGTGGTCATTCTATTCGAGATACCTCATTATGTTCGAGATCAGAATATGTTCTACAATTCTACAACAAACCGTTTTCGAGACTATTGGATTACCCTTTTGGTACACGGGTGTAACCTGTGCTTTTTCCCAAGAACTGCACACAGTTTTGTGTTTGAGGGATCTACGATAGATTATAGTTAGAAGAGGGACTGACTTAGCCTCAAATTCAATATAGAATCTGACGGAGACAATATTGGGCCCCGCAGCTTTGTTCAGTTTTAATGACTTCAGCTGTTGGTCAACCCTACTGACACTAATGCTGAATTTCCAGTGGTACAAGGATTATACTGGGGCAATGCTCTCAAGTTTTCCTTTGTAAAGGAACATTTGAAAATGGAGTTAAGCTTTTCAACTTTTGCATTGCTACCCTCGATTTCAGGTCCCGTCTCCTTCGCTAGTGACTGTTAGTGGCACCAAAGTTAGTGTCGAGTCTTTACATATGACCAGAATTTCTTTGGATTCTGTGAAAGATCGCTTGACTATATTCTGCTGCGGTAGTCATTGCTCTCTCGGCAGCCAAATGCTTTTCATTCAGACTCTCTTTATCTGTAGCCCTATAATTTGTTTTACACCTGTAGTGCAGTGATCTCCATTTCCTTCACAATGACTGTATACCATTGAAGTTTCCTCCCATTATGAACTGTTCTACTGGGAACATGTCTATCCAGTGCATGGTCAATTATTCTTTTAAATTGAGCCATAGTTCCTCTACACGCTCGTGATCTGTGCTGAAAGTTTCAAGTTCCTCACTGAGGCTGTAGTTGTACTTTGGTAATCATTGTTGCCACAGGCATGTCATAGTCACTGGTTACCAGTTTCAATGTGGACATCCTCAAAGAGGTCAGGTCTATTTGTTGCCATTAGATCAAATATATTTCCATAATCAATGGCGTTCCTAAATATCTGTTCTAGGCCATATTCAGAGAAGGCATGTAGTAATGTTTCAGATGTGTTATCATGCCCACCACTAAGAAAACTGTAATTTTTCCAATTATCTGTCAGACAATTAAAGTCTCCGCTGACGATTTTAGTAAGATTTGGGAGCTTACATACAAGTGAACTGAGGTTTTCTCTAAAATTTTTGGTTACGTCAAGAGATGAGTGTGGTGGCCGACAGAAGGATACAGTTATCTTTTTACGCCCACCCCTGATACCGAGTCTCGCCAGAATAGTCTCACATGCAGCTTCGACTTCTGTCTTGGTGGATTTGAGTTTCTTGTCTACTGCAACAAATACACCACCTCCATTTGCTATTTGCCTATCCTTTCGATATACTGGCTGATGAAAAACTCGGTATACATTATTCCGTGATTTATTCAGTTTCAAATTTAGATAGAGAGGTACAAATTGACACACATGCTTGGAATGACATGAGGTTTTATTAGAACCAAAAAAATACAAAAGTTCGAAAAATGCCCGACATATGGCGCTTCATCTGATCAGAATAGCAATAATTAGCATAACACAGTAAGACAAAGCAAAGATGATCTTTACAGGAAATGCTCAATATGTCCACCATTATTCCTCGACTACAGTTATTGTTGAGGAATGATGTTGTGAACAGCACTGTAAAGCATGTCCGGAGTTATGGTGAGGATTTGGCATTGGATGTTGTCTTTCAGCATCCCTAGAGATGTCGGTCGATCACGATACACTTGCGACTTCAGGTAACCCCAAAGCAAATAATCGCACGGACTGAGGTTTGGGGACCTGGGAGGCCAAGTATGACGAAAGTGGCGGCTGAGCACACGATCACCACAAAACGACGCGCGCAAGAGATCTTTCATGCGTCTAGCAGTATGGGGTTGAGCGTCATCCTGCATAAACATCGTACGTTCCAGCAGGTGTTTATCAGCCGGGCTGGGGATGATGCGATTCTGTAATATATAGGCGTACCTCCCACCCGTCACGGTAGCAGTTACAAAACCAGAGTCACGCATTTCCTCGAAGAAAAACGGCCCGATAACGGCAGATGTGGTAAATCCAACCCATACCGTGACTTTCTCGTCGTGCAATGGCGTTTCCATGACAGTTCTAGAATTTTCGGTAGCCCAAATTCTGCAGTTGTGGGCGTTGACAGACCCTCGGAGCGTGCAATGAGCTTCGTCGGTCCACAACACGTTACTCAACCAATCGTCATCTTCCGCCATCTTTTGAAACGCCCACACCGCAAATGCCCTCCGTTTCACTAAATCGCCAGGTAACAGTTCATAATGCCGATGGATTTTGTACGGATAGCATCGGAGGGTACGCCTAAGTGCCAACCAAACAGTAGTGTATGGAATGCCGGTGCGACGTGCGACTGCACGAGCGCTGACTTCCCCGTGCATAGACTGAACTGTCTCAGCAGCATTACGCCTTGTGCTCGGTCGGCCAATACGGGGTCTATCGTCTAAACAATCCGTGGCTTCGAACTTCGAAATCATTCTCGCCACAGCTGCATTTGTCAACGGACCTTTACCCGTTCGAATCCCCTTCCTATGGCGATAAGATCGTAACGCTGAACTAGCACATTCCCCATTCTGATAATACAGCTTCACTAAAAGCGCCTTTTCAGGTAACGTCAACATGCTGCGACTGCTGGCGCATCTGATTCTCTCTCTCATTATAGCTCCTTTTATGCACGATTGTCATGCGGAGTCACTGACGTTTTGCTATCCAGCGCCATCTGTCGGACATTTTTTGAACTTTTGTATTTTTTTGGTTCTAATAAAACCCCATGTCATTGCAAGCATGTGTGTCAATTTTTAACTCTCTATCTACATTATTCCGTGGTTTATTAAGTTTTCAAATTTATACTGACTTTTTGATCACCCGGTACACTAAATTTTCCTCAAAAATCTCACTGCTATAGATTTCAGGTTTCAACCAGCTTTATGTACCTAATATTGTAGGAGCTTCGCTGCTTTTCACGAGCACTTCCAGTTGGGAAACTGGGAATCGGCTGCGAATGCTATGAAATTTTACCATTAGGATTTTAATACCCTTGCGTGTGGGAGGAATTTGTTTCGATCTTGCACTGATACTTCTGGGTTTCCTACAGCTATTGTTGTTATCTGGACTGGATGAAGAGTCACCTAAACTAAACTAAAAAAAAAAAAAAAACCTTGTGTGCATCCCACACACAGTCAGCTACCTGAGTAGCAGTCTCTGTTGTGTAGTGCACACATGACCAATTTAGTGGAATCCTACAGTTCTCATTCCTATTACACAAGTCCAGGAAGTTACAGCCTAGCTTATCACAGAACTTTCACAAGTCTCTGTCCCCAGAATTCAAGTGGAAGGACTGAACCAATGCTGCTAATTCTGGGTTTCACTGAAACTCCATGCGCAAGGCTAGTCTTCTCAACCTGCTCTGCCAGTTGCTGGAGTGACACAAGTATGGCCTCAGAGCTGAGACGTCGGGCGTCATTTGTTCCAATGTGTGCCACACCCCTCTGCAGTTGATTGCACCGTGTTCCCTCAGTGGCTGCCCTGCCAGAACAGCCTCTTCGATGTGCCGAATGAGGTCCCCAGTCATTCACACTGAGAGCACCTGGTGTCCCGTCCTGTCCCTTGCTGCCATTTCCGTAAGGGGTACCACCACCCGCCGTACATTAAACTCCTGACACTGGACAAATGATGTTTCCCCACGACAAATCTAGTGACTCCCACTGGCTCAGTTTCAGTGAAAGGCAACACCTCGAACTCGTCGGTCAGGGGGATCTGTACGACGCCTCGAGTCCACTCCGTGCGTGGCACCGAGATCTACCACTGACACACCACTCACAAGTGGACGAGTAGTGGCAGATCCTGTACTTTGTGCAGGAGAGACAGGATGGTACTAGATGTACCTCTGGTACCGGTGTCACAGGTACACGACTCTCTGGAGGTCTCCCGGCACACCAACTTGCTGCAGCTGCCAATCATTTGACAGTAGTGAGTGGTATTTCCAACTCCTTACTAATGCCAACTGACTTGTCGCATGTCCAAGAATAGCATTCACAGTGGGGTTGCATTTTGGCTGGGGTAACATATTACCCTACATCCTTGAGATGTGACACTTGGCAGCTAAATTCTTCCACATAAATTATAAAAATTCTGGTCTTACTGTACAGGCAGTATATGTAAACGTATTTGACCCAAGGACAGTATTCTCTTAAAAGGAGCAATGCTATCAAGCGTTTTATAGTGAGCTGTCCATTTGAGGTGGTACAGTAAGATGAAATTGTGATTGTGGTGAATAAAATTTAAGAACATCTTAGCAGAAATTGTGGTCCTTCATAAAATATTGCAAGACTGTGGACACGAGCAAGCAGAAAATAGCAGACACACCATTGCTGGGCAGTGCTTAACTTCAGGAGGCCGAATGTGTGGTTCTGCCAATAGACAGTTATCGAACTAAATGGGACACATCACCTAGCTTTCAGGTCCTTCGTCTGGGAGGGAAGAGGAATAGTTAGGGGGTAGGTCCAAAGGGAAGGGTAGGTTACTCCGACCCCCGAGACGAGAGAGACCTATCCGTAGTGACTGTGAGGGGAGACAGAGGTGAAGGAGGAAAGGATCAGAACCATTAGCGGTGGAACATTTATAAGCGCTCTGCCAAATAAAAACTTTGTTGAAAAAAGAGAGGGGAAGATACGTTGGAGATGTGTTACTGGAGACACATCCCAGAGCGGATCAGGCTTTGAGGAAGTGTAGGACAAGTTCTCATCTCTGGAGGGCGCAGAAATCGGTATTGGGTGGGAGAACTGAAGCAGCCTGTAGGTGTAAAGGTAGCAGGCACTCGTGTCCCTCGTGCCATGCTGCAGAATTTAGAGCATGCTCGGAAACTTTCCATTTATTATTACCAATTCATTTATTACCAGTTTTATGTCATTCCCTAGCCAGACGCAGTCGGTGTCAAGATTATAATAATATTGCCACAATAAAATGAATACACTATTAATATTTAACTATGATACTAAAACAGATACTATGAAACGTAATTACAAACTAGATTACAGTATTCTTTATGACCATAACACAACTGTAGAATCAGTGTGTAATTAAGTATCAGAGTTGCTGTTGTGTGTGCTTGGTGAAAATGCACGTGCAACGGTCGGTTCTGTGGTTTTCTCCGGAAGGATATCGAGTGACGCTATAACACGTAAAACATTAGTTCACTGTATTACAATACGGATATGAAGATTTACTTAGCTGTGTACAGTCCATTTGGAGAGGAATGTTGTGAGTATTTACAACTGTCTCTGCCTGTATCGAGTGATACTTAAATATTCAATGTAACGAGACTTCACTCGAACTAACAAGGGGAGGCCGCGACGTTTGGAACGTGGATCTACTGCAGACTTCGTACACTCGTAGTACTCCATGAGGACAACAAAATGTGTAAGCAGTAGCGCGTACTTTCTCAAGCGTTACTGAGAAAATCGCAAGATAATTTCGGTCGTCGAATAATATATTATATCTGTGCGTGGCCATTTTATCCATGAAGAGGCTCCAGCCGAGTGGTGACGGCACGGTAGCTCAGCGTGTTCGGTCAGAGCCTGAGCTTCCCTTTATAATAAAAAAAAAAAAAAAACAGAGCGAACGGGCGAATTATCAAACCGAACGGGTATCATCGGACGTCCACCCTGAACTAATTCAGCGAACAATATAGAACAAACTGTTTTTTTTTTTAAAAAAAAAAAAAAAAAAGAAGAGTGGTTGGCGTTCAAGCCGCTGGATCGAGTTCCGTTCATCGGAAAAATACGTGTAATCGGATGAACTTTTATTAAATTTACAATGTTATTTGGCAGTCTACTAATTTTTGTCACAAATAATATAATATTCATAGCTATCGACTAGTAAACGACCAAACGCATAAAGTGATACTGAAAATGTATGCTTGTCCGTGTCTTCAAAACTGTTCGTATTTAATCGAAAGAGAGCGAGAAATTGCTTCTCGGAAGACGCTATTAAAATACACTCGATACTGCATAACCGATTATCAGCGCCGATTTTTAAGGAAATACTGCGTTATGCGTGGTTTACTTCCAAACTATCGTCTGAAAGAGAGGTTTTTGAAAATGCTGACGAGGTTTGTTTTTCCACGGAAAACGTTAAAAGACCTTGCGTATGCGGAAACACAGCATTTATTCAATGGAGCTGGTGCAGTTTAACTTTATGTTTTTCATGTTTTTACGAAAAATACCATCCTGCAACTTGTGCTCGTAATATCGAAAGCGACGATTAGCTGTACATCTTTCGAAAGCCGTCTGTGCCGATCAAAACTCAGAGGTAACAAAGTCGTTTCCGGCTCCTTCTAGGTATAAGGGATTTCTCAAATCACGGACAAGCGTACATTGTTAGTATCACTTTATGCGTTTGGTCGTCTACTAGTCGATAGTCATGAATATTACATTATTTGTGATAATAAAAATTAGTAGACTGCCAAATAACATTGTAAATTTAATAAAAGTTCATCCGATTACACGTATTTTCCCCATTATATCAATTGTAATATAAATAATAAAGAAAATGACTGTGTCAAAAATAAAAATAAAAAAACTGACGAACGGAACTCGATCCAGAGGCTTGAAAGCCAAACACTTTCTTTTTTTTACAATTTGTTTGTTGAATTTGTTCAGGGCGGACGTCCGATGTCACCTATTCAGTTTGTCGATGATCCGTTCGCTCCGTTTTTTTTTTTTTATTATAAAGGGTAGCTAACGCTCTGACCGAACACAATTTTTTTTCTTTTTTTTTCGTACTCATTTTGTTCGATTTGGTTCGTTGCATCTGCTCGGGGCGGACGTCGTAAGACATCCGTTTAAGTTCGTCGTTGATCGATTAACTCAGTTTTTTTATTACAGAGGGAGCTCACGCTCTGACCGAACACGCTGAGCTACCGTGCCACCACCACTTGGCTGCAGCCTCTTCATGGATAAAATGGCCATGCACAGATATAATATATTATTCGACGACCGAAATTATGTTGCGATATTCTGAGTAACGCTTGAGAAGTACGCGGTACTGCTTACACATTTTGTTGTCCTACGAGTGTACGAAGTTTGCGGTAAATCCGCGTGTCAAACGTCGTGGCCTCCCCTTGTAAGACATTTCATACACTGGCATCCTAATTCAGATAATGCTGTCCCTCTGAGTGGTGACTGCGGACACAGCCGAGTGTTTCTCTGCTCGGACAGAAGTAGACCAGTGAAGGCAGTGGCGTAGCGGAGCTGTGCAACACGTGGCTGCACCGGCGCGTCCTGTTCGTTAGTCTGGCACGCAGTGACTGTCGTTTTCTGTGGTTTCGTAGTGAGCTGCCAAACGCGTTCCGACACCCCGTGCTTCAGGTGAGATCACATTCCTTCCCCCCCCCCCCCCCCAAACATCCACACCGTCGCCATGTAGGGCGGTGGGACGTGACAACTGGGGGGCAGGTGAGGGCTCGCGAGGACCGAATGTGGAGACGGGGAGTGGAACGGCGGCCGATGACAGATCCCTGCCTGCACCCCCGTATCCACTTTGGTTTTTCGGCCAGTGTTCGCAGTCACCCACAGTCACACCGTGCACAACTGCGTCCGGAGCTGAAAACACTGTGGTCAGTTGAGCGGCAAAGTGATCTTCTGGAGTGGTGTGACGACCTTCCGGGTGCAGGACATCTACGGACATCGGTTCGGGATACCGGTAAGGCGCCGACAGAGATGACATCGGAGGTGGTGATTGCGGCAGTGGTGGGGCGTCGACCTCCGTGTGTACCACAGTGTGTGGCGTTGGCTGCAATGGGCAGAGAGAGACGGCTGTGTGGACTGAAGCAGTACGCTGCATCAGTGAATGAACATTCGTACGTCATATCCAAACACCTGCGGCGAACCGAATTACCAGAAGAGCTAGCCTGGCCCTAATGCGTGAACGTATCAGACACACACGCCGCCAGCTCGACTCCATAGGGCGCAATTTTTTACCCTACATCTAGGATTGGCGCCCCTGCTCTCTCCCGTCACTTGGGAATGGGTTGAGCATTCGTCATTTGGCCTCACGGGGAAGAGAAGCTCCAGCTGTTCTTACAACATCTGAACTCTATCCACCCCCAAATTCAGTACACCGCGGAGGTGGAGAAAAACGGGCAGCTACCGTTCTCAGATGTTCTGATACTGAAAAAGCCCGATGGAACACTGGGATACAGCATCTACCGGAAGACAACCCAAACGGATCTGTACCTTTACACCTCCACCTGTCATCACCCGTCACAAAGGGAAGGAGTACTAAACACATTGATTCACAGAGCTCGTGTGATCTCCGACGAAGAAAGCTTAAAACCGGAACTAGACCACCTCGAGGATGTGTTCCACAAGAACGGCTACAGTGACTGCCAAATTCGACGCGCCTTCAAGCAGAAGACCACACCACAGCCGACACCTGATGATGATCCACTGAAAGCGACAGCCTACATAGTGTACGCGGGCAACGTATCTGGAAAAATAGGCAGGATTGTAGGAAGTCATAACATCAAAAGCGTCTACCGCCCACCGCCAAAGATCGAGTCCCTTGTAGGGACAGTGAAGGACGATTTAGGACTACAGAAATCATGAGTTTACTTCATACCATGCGAGTGTGGGAAAGCATATGTGGAGCAAACCATCGAGGAAAGGTGTACTGAACACAAACGGCACACCGATCTCCGACAGCCTACAAAATCTGGAATCGCAGAACATTGCGCCGAGACATATCCTTGTACGAAATACGAGAACACAAAAGTACAACACATCCCGCTTTTGGGACTGTGTATAGAAGAAAGCAATTGAAATCCGGCTGCACCAGAACCTTATTAACAAGGACAACAGGTTTCAACTCAGCCAAGCGTGGAATCCAGCAATAAAAGTTCTGCAGGAGCAGCGGAAACGGGGCACCACACCCGCCGAAGGCGGCATGCGTACTGGCGCCCATCAGTCATCTCGTCAATGCGAGCTACCCCCACCACCACGGCCTGCACATCACTCGGTCCGTACGAGGAGTCAGTGGAGGGGAGAGACGACAGGTATATACAGGGTGTAACAAAAGGGTACGGCCAAACTTTCAGGAAACATTCCTCACATACAAAGAAAAAAAATATGTTATGTGGACATGTGTCCGGAAACGCTTACTTTCCATGTACCTTTTTGTAACACCCTGTATACCACACCACCCACCGGCCTAGGACGTTTGTCAACAGGAGTAACCTGATGATGATGGCACGTTACGCCGTCGAAAATTCGTTCTACAACGACCAGTCAACCCGGCTGCATGCCCGAGAGACCTTCAAGCATTCTGCAGCAGAATCACTGACTCACTCGTATGCACAACACAGCTTATTTTGTTGGCTTTGCTGCTACAGGCCGTCAGAACCTCGGACGATTTAAGAAAATTGTTGACAGCTTTTGTAATGGCTCCATGCTCCCGGAGCTGTTTCCTTACAGAAACTCTGTAGAAGAGTTCATCTTGTGGCTGAAACTTTGTCTTGCTTGGTGGAAGAAATTGTTGTTGTTGGTGAAACAAATTCGCCTCGCTAGATGCAATAGTGGTCTATGACCGTATAACAATTCTGTCAGTGAAGTCCCATCTTGTGGCAAGGAATGCTAGAAAGACAAAAAAACCCGTGAAGCTTGCTCCCATGTGCGAGAGGAATGCAGCTTCTTTGTGTAGCTTTTAAATGTTTAAACAAACCGCTCTGCTCACTGTTAGACTGAGGGTTAAAAGGTGCAGTTGTCACATAGCATATGTCACCTATCCTGTTCAACTTTGCCCTCGAGGAGATTGTACGCAGGACTTTCCAAGAGAACGAAGGGATTGAAATCGAAGGAAAGAGACTGGCATACTTAGCCTCTGCAGATGACATCTGTTTACTCTCTAGGTCGGAAGAGGAATTGGAGCAAATGGCCAAAGCACTAAAGGAGGCTGCCAGCAAATTTGGGCTAAACATAAAGGAAGCCAAGACAGAGTACCTCGTTATGACGCGTGGTCATTGTCAGACTGCTCATCATCTACAATCACTGCAGGTTGGGGACCACTCCTACAAGAGAGTGCAAGAATTCAAATACCTAGTCGCACTTTTCACTGAGAACTCGTCATGGGAAGCAGAGATCAATGCCAGAATACAAGCAGGAAACCGATCATACCACAGCCTAGCACAACTGCTTCGGTCCAAATATCTCTCCAGATAGTTCAAGATTCGACTGTACAAAATCCTGATCCAGCCTGTTGTTCTATATGGCTGTGAGATATGGACTATCCGAAAACAGGACTTCCATAAGCTCCTCGTTTTTGAGAGAAAAGTGCTTCGGAAGATCCTCGGTCCGGTTCTGGATGCAGATACAGTGGAATGGAGGATCACATGCAACCGAGAGCTCGAGGAACTATACCGGCAGCCCAACATAGCAGGAACTGTCAAAGCCAAACGAATGCAGTGGGCCGGCCATGTGTCCCAGATGGAGGATCACAGATGGCCTCGGAAGCTCCTGGATTTCACACCTACAGGAAAGAGACCGCCAGGGAGACCCGAGAAGCGCTGGAGGGATGGCCTCCATGAAGATTTAAACCAAGTGTCAATAGATGTGAACGGATTGCGAATAGCAGCAATGGACAGAGTACAGTGGAGGAGGAAACTTGTAGATGCGTGCGGTCCACTGGGCATGATCACGTAGTAGTAGTAGTAGTCGTATTGGCAGCACAAAATTTTCAGAAATCAGCTGATGTGAATTGTGGTCCTTTTCCGAGGTAATGACCTCTGGAAGACCTTCAAGACAAAAACTGGAAGACAAAACCGATACAATGCTTTCAGTAGTGGTGGATGTACTATGATAACAAAAGGAAACTTACTCTAAGTATCTACCACTAATAACCATTGCTTGCTCCAGAACAGGCCCACGAGATCAATACAAATGCACTGCCTGAAAGGTGTCGTGGTGAAGCTGACTGATGCTCTGCATAAGACTCGCAACGAGCTGTCATTTGCGCAACCTTTTCACCTGTTCTCTGCTGAGTACAATGAAGTCTGGATAGTTTCTTTCTGTGAACTACACCCCAATGACCTCGATGCTATACAGACTAAATTTCCTGCCGAAGGGAGTGAGGAATCGTCGCACACACTTTGTCATTCTCTGTAGGTGACAGCAGAACATCCAGTAGCACGGATACTATGTGACGACTTGAAAAGTAGGATACGCCACTGGGTGGGGAATTTCTTTCAAGCTACATGACCACAAATGGTGCACATATTGCGAAACAACCTGAAGAGCTGACCGACACTCAAATGCTGACTTCTTGTCTCATTTATCGAACAGTTGGCCTGTACAACAACTCATACTGATAATTACACAATCTCAGAGCCCAACTCAGCAGTTTTTGCGCTGTCCGGGGTGGGACGAGCGTGGCATTGTCGAACGAGGCCATCGAACAATGACGATCTGTCAGCAAATAGAACTTCTGATTGTACAAATATCGGTGGTATTTTATAACACCGTAGATAATGGCAAGTGCCTCTTTTTCTAGCCGACTGTAGTTACACTGCACTCTGTTAACAGTTTTCGAGGCAAAATCAATAGGTCTACCAGAAGAACCAATTTTACGGGAGAGCAGAACTCCAGTCCATAAGAAGATGCATCAACAGCTAACACAATGGACTTTGCTGGATCAAAATGAATCAAACATTGACAACTTAACGATGCATCCTTTAATTGCTGAAAATCCATCTGACATTCTTTGCAGCACACAGAAGAACATTTTTCCAGCCTACCATTGTGTGGTGCAGCAATTTTCATTGTTAGCAATAATAATAATGAGCGTATGGCATTGGTGGCTGAAAGACCCCTCACGGGGTGGTTCGGCCGCCGCTGCACAAATTCTTTAACGCCACTACGGCGACTTGCGAGTGAATGGGTGTTGTGTCTCTCATCATCATTTCATCCTCAGTCATCCCGAGGCAGAGAAAACCCCTGACCCGCCCGGGAATCGGACCCGGGACCCCGTGCATGGGAAGCGAGAATGCTACTGCAAGACCACGAGCCACGGACAATGTTAGCAGTAAAAATATGTATAAATAATAGAGGGAAACATTCAACGTGGGAAAAATATTTATACAAAACAAAGATGCTGTAACTTTCCAAATGAGAAAGTGCTGGTATGTTGATAGACACAATGAAAAACACACAAACACACACAAATATTCAAGCTTTCGCAACCCAAGGTTGCTTCATCAGGAAAGAGGGACGGAGAGGGAAAGACGAAAGGATGTGCGTTTTAAGGGAGAGCGTAAGGAGTCATTCCAATCCCGGGCGCAGAAAGACTTACCTTAAGGGGAACATATGCATTTACACATGTCTGCCTGCCTCTCCCTTAAAACCCACATCCTTTCCTCTTTCCCTCTCCTTCCCTCTTTCCTGATGAAGCAACCTTGGGTTGCGAAAGCTTGAATATTTGTGTGTGTGTGTGTGTGTGTGTGTGTGTGTGTGTGTGTGTGTGTGCATTCATACATTGTATGTTTTATTTTGTCTATCAACATACCAGCAGAGTCTCGCGGCGATAACATTGAATAAAATGTTCTCGGGTTTCCAACCGCATCAATTGGTTAAAACTATACCAGCTTTCGGCCAAGCACTCCTTGGCCATACAACGGCCTGTACTACGATCAGACAGACGGCGTAGCAATGGGCAGCCCGTTGGCTGCAGCTGTTGCAAACCTCTTCATGGAGAATTTTGAGGATATTGCCATAGATACTGCGCCATTGATGCCTAAGTGTTTCTTTCGATACGTTGACGACACGTTCGTCATTTGGCTACACGGACGCGAGAAATTAGACGAGTTTTTGGAACACCTCAATGGCATCAACAGTAATATCCAGTTCACCATGGAGGTGGAAAAAGATAATGCATTGAATTTCCTCGACGTCCTTGTCCACCGTAAACGAAATGGGTGCCTTGGCCACAGCGTCTACAGAAAACCCACCCACACAGACCTTTACCTGCACGCCACCAGCCATCATCATCCAGCACAGAAGCGCACAGTATTGCAAACATTAGTGCACCGTGCAAGAGTAATATCAGACGACGACAACCTGCCCCACGATCTGAGCCACCTACACAAGGTTTTCAGGAATAACGGCTACAGCGCCCGTCAAGTCAAAGAAGTGATTTCTGGGAAATATCAGAATAAGACCAGCGACGAAGAGCAGGAAAAGAAACTTGCTTTGCTGCCATTCTGTGGCTCTGTGTCGGGCAAGATAAGCCGCTTGTTGAAAAGACACAAGATCAAATCGATCTTCAGACCTCCAACGAAAATCCGTCAATTACTGAGACCAGTTAAAGACGCTGTAGGTCTCAGAACACCTGGAGTTTACGAAATACCTTGTGAGTGTGGCCAGAAGTACATCGGACAAACTGTGCGCACTGTGGAACAACGCAGGAAAGAACATGAGAGGTATTATCGCCTACGCTATCCAGAGGAATCTGCGTTAGCTGAGCATGCGTTAGAAAACGGTCACCACATAAAATTTGACGATACCTCTGTCGTGGCTCGCACTAACAGCTTCTGGGACAGTTTAATACAGGAAGCTATTGAAATAAAAATTACCACAAACACGCTGAATAGAGACGGTGACTTGCATCTCAGCACTGCGTAGGATCCAGCGATCGCGCGGTTGAAGAGGGCACATCGAACGCCGACTCAAAACATGCCCATATATGGCAACGTCACGGGCACCAGTGACGTCATAGCCGGCAGCTAGCGTATATAAGGGCGCACCAACAGCCACTGGCAGTCATAACACTTGACGATGGCCAAGGAGTGCTTGGCCAAAAGCTCGGGTAGTTTTAACCAATTGACGCGGTTGGAAACCCGAGAACATTTTATTCAACATACCAGCACTTCCTCGTTTGGTAAGTTACAGCATCTTTGTTATATATATATATATATATATATATATATATATATATATATATATATATATATATATATATATGAACCCCTAGCCGAGCCTCAGGTACAGGGCGGGTCGCAGGTGGCGGATAGCGAACGATCCATCAGATAGGGTGGACAGCTGCGAATAAGGGGAAACCCAAATAAGCAGTCCCGGACCGAGGCGGCAGCATCACGAGGGTGTGGGAGGGTGACTTTTGGCAAGGGTCACACTCATTCAAAAACCACAGAACCCGAAGACGTTGCTGTGTCATGGCGAGTAAGTGCCGCCATTACAATAAGCACTGTCAACACCCAAATCCAGGACGCGTCTGAAGTGGGAACCATCGGCATCCTGGTCAGCGTCTGTTTACACAATGTGCGGCTGGTCATAATGCGCCAGGAACTAACAATCCCTTGTTCTAAACACCCAGTGGAAACACTGGACCAACTTGATTACAAGCAAGTATGACTCGTGCAAGTAATAACAACATTACCCCAGGTGTTAACCAATCCACCCATCAACAGATGGCAACCAGGAATTGGGATTCTGGGGAACCTGGACTTACACGATTACATCAGAGAAAGTCGGAGCTCTCTGGCAAACTTCCACTTAAAACACCTACATACATTGGAACCTTTAACATAAATACATTTCCCAACCAGGAAAACTTCTAAACCTTACAACAGAACTTGAAAAGCAAAAGATAGTAATACTAGCTTTACAGGAGACACGTTTTACAGATGAAGAAACATCAGATTATGGCAACTATCGCATCTTTAAGAGCAAGACGGATAAACGAATCGGAAGAGGAGCCCCCCATCTCGGGATGGCGTTTATCATACACAAGAGCGTGCTCAGCTCCATCAAGGAAGTTACTCCCGTAAATAATAGGATAATGACGATGCACTTACAATGTGCCAACAAAACATACACAATGGTTAATGTTCATGCTCCCACAAACGGAGACAACAAGAAAAACCCCATAGAAACAGAAAAGTTCTGGGAAAATTTGGAGAATATAATGGCCAAGATTCCAAAAGATGATACAAAAGTTCTACTCGGCGATTTTAATGCCCAAATTGGTAGAGAGAAAATCCACCAAAAAACCGTAGGCAAATATACTGCACATAAATTTACCAATAAAAATGGTACAAGGCTCGTCGAACTATGTAAGCAGAATAACCTGAAGATAATGTCAACATCTCTAAGAAAATGTCCAAGAAAACAAAAGACATGGAGATCTCCTATACAACAAATTGGCGAGTTTCAAATAGATCATGTGGCGATTTCATACCCAGTACAAAAAGAAATTTACGACGTCCAAGTACGCAGAGGAGCAAACATTGATTCACACCATTACCTAACTAGAATTAAAATCAAGTTTACAGCACGAAGAAGTCATCAGAAGAAAACAGAAATACAGAAATATGACACCAAGAAGATTAAAGAATCTAAAGTAAAAGAAGAATGGGAGAAGGAAAAGGCAAACACATGGGAAGAATTTCATTCTAAAATCACACGAATAGCTAAGGAAACTATTCCCTTGAAAAAGATATTCAAACACCCTTGGTGGGATTCAGACTGTGAAAATGCATTGGAAAGGAGAAAAAAGGCATTTCAAGAATATAACAGTAAAAAATCACGAGAAAGTCTACATTTATTTAACGAGGTTAGAAAACAGGTTTCAAAATCTATTAGGCAAGCAAAAAGGAAGTACACAAAGGCACAACTGGATGCCATAGAAGAAAATTTCCAAAACTATAATACAAGAGACTTCTATAGAACTTTCGCAGATAAAATACGAGGATATATCCCTCAAAATTTATGTTTCAGAAAACCAGATGGTAAATTAGCCCTAACAAACCAGGAAAACTATCAAGTATTGGCTCAATATTTTTCTAACCTACTAAATTGCCCAGAACCTAGTTTATGGTTTCCCAAAGAAATCAGTGCCAACGCTCAACCGGATTCATTACCACCAACACAGGAAGAAATCAAATGTCACATTAAAAACTTAAAAAATAATAGAACATCTGGCGAAGATGGCATTGTTGCAGAGCTATTAAAAAACCTAGGACCAAAGACGTTGCAAGAGCTCACAAAAATAATAACAAAAATATGGGAAACAGAAAAATTTCCAGAGGATTGGAAATGTGCCCTTATTCACCCGTTACATAAAAAAGGAGACAGAACAAATGTCAATAACTACAGGGGAATCTCACTTTTACAAGTCACCTACAAAATTCTCTCAACATGCCTGCTGAAAAGAACACAAGAGCAGCTGGAACGCCAAATTGGTGATTATCAAGCAGGCTTCCGCCCCGGTCGCTCATGCATATAACAAATATTTAATTTAAAGACAATATTAAAACATAAAACAATTAGAAATGCCCCCATAATTTGTACATTTGTAGATTTTAAGAAAGCCTATGACTCAATTGACCGGCAATCTTTGTTTAACATTTTAGAGGAACTTGGACTTGACCCCAAAACACTAAGGCTTATCAAAGAATCACTGACAGACACTGTATCTAAAGTTAAATTCAGGGGAGAAATCTCTGAACCTTTTCTCATAAAAACTGGAGTACGTCAAGGTGACGGGCTATCTCCACTTCTGTTTAATATAGTCCTGGATAAAGTCATTAAGGAATGGGAAAAAGAATTAAAAAATCAATCCTACTGGAAACCAATCCATCTTGGTAGAACGAAAGACAACGTGGAGATATCTTGTTTAGCATTCGCGGACGACTTGGCCATACTTGCAGATGATGAAGAAATCGCCACCAAACAAATAGAGATCCTTAAGGAATGCGCGGATAAAGTAGGTTTACAAATTTCGTTTCAAAAGACAGAATTTTTCTGTACGAAATTCCATATACACAGTTTGAACACAAAATATGGAAAAATAAATAGAGTAAAACATTTTAAATACCTAGGTGAAATTTTAGAGCCAACCGGAGGAGAGAAAGTTGCACAGAAGATCAGACAACAGAAAATGAAGAGAGCATATGGTATGACACATGAAATATACAATAAAAAATGCATCTCCTCGAACACAAAAATCAGACACTACTGCGCAGTAATTAAGCCAGCAGCACTATATGCTAGTGAAACGCTCACACTCCACACAAAATGTGATTTAGAAAAAATACTAAAAGAAGAACGCAAAATTATGAGAAAGATTTTAGGTCCAAAATTAACAGAAGAAGGATACCGGATACAGTCAAGAAGAACCACAGAAACTATATCAAACCTGGCAGCAGACATAAGAAGGCGAAGATTAAAATTTTATGGACATGTCACTAGACTTCCCCCCCACACGACTCACCAACAGAATTCTCACTTACATAGAAAACGTCAAATCAACAACACCATGGATTAGCCAAGTAAAATTAGATTTACAAAAAGCAAATATTGAACTTAAAGATGTCAAAGATAGAAAAACTTTTAGAAATAAGGTGGAAAAGTGGATTGTATTGTCGGAGAAGGAAGCACTAAAGAGACCAGGAACAAAATGGACAGAAGAAAGAAAAAGAAAACATGCAGAACGAATGAAAGAAGTATGGAAGAAACGACGTCAGAAAGCTTTGCGTGATCCTTCTGGGTCCATTCGCGATAAGTAAGTAAGTATATATATGAACACTCACTTAGCTTTGTTCCAGTTCCATAGTAATGCCTGGACTGCTCGTCCAGCGGGAAATGAGTATCTGCTCTGTCCCTGTCTATCACTTCCTCCATATGACAAAGAGGAAAAGAATCCGTGACAGTTTGTGGATTTACTGTTGCTTTACACAGATATAAACCACCCGATGGCTTCTTTAGAGTGATGAATGATGATGCCCATTAACTTGCAGAAACGGTTTCTGTGTTTCCATCTTTGCAGTTACTGAGCAACTTACTCAAGTACTGCACGAGAAAATCGTGGCTGCGTGTCCCTCAGGAAGAGCTAAAGACTATGATTGAAGCACACATTACACTAAGCCCGGTTCAGTTTTTCATACTTACTGCAAAAGTCAGTAATACTAGTGTGAGGCATCGAAACACTGATATGGAAAACATAGAGGTCGGACAAATCAAATGCGAGGGCTGTTCGGTAAGTAATGGAACAAATTTTTTTTCTCAACAAATTTTGGTTGCAAAAATGTGAAATTTGTTGTGGGACGTTGTGGACCTGCTTCAGCCCCTATAGTTTCATGAAGTCCCAATACGTGGTAGCACTATACGTAGCATTCAAAATGGTGTACATAAGGAGGTGGATTCCAAACAGAGAGCTGTAATTGGTTTGCTTTTGGCAGAAAACGAGAGCAACACAGATATTCATAGGCATTTGCAGAATGTATACGAAGACCTGGCAGTGAGCAAAACCGTACCGAGCCACCGGACGAAGCATCTGTCATCACTGCAACGACGTCAAACTGAGCCAACTAGCAGCCGACTGGCTGCAGTCAGCTCTGCTATGCTCAGGAGACTAAAGAAATGATTTCGGTGTAGTTTGTCAATACAGATGCAAACAACTTCTTCTCCATAACGACACAAAGCCTGTCAATTCTGCGCCGCCGAGAGCAGCTCGCAAATTTTCACCGGACTGTTCTTCCTCACCTGACCTAAAGGCCAGTCCTCGCACCTTCCGACTTCTATCAGTTTGGCCCAATGAAGGATGCACTCCACAGGAGTGGATGTCGGGGAAGTTACTGACGGGGCGAGGCGTCGGCTCCAGGGGCCACTAAAACAGTCATTCCACACGGGCGTACGGGCCTTTTCGGTAAGGTGACATCAACACAGTGTATGGAGATTATGCTGAAAAATAGGGTTTTGTAGCCAAATGAATGGGGAATAATATGGAATTCTGAATAAAACTGACCTGCTTTCAGAAAATAAATGTGTTGCATTGCTTTTTGAATGCCCCTTGTAAATCTGACCCAAATATGATAGCACTGTTTCTAGAATTGAGTACACGAAACAAAACACACTTTGTCACTCTGCGGCGGCGCCGTTCTTTCCGTCTATTTGCGACGGACCTGCACCTACCTGTAAACATTGTCTCAGCAGATCATCAGTAGGAAAGCCGAGCGAAACCTACTGTACTTCGACGTGAACCAGGCTGCAATTAAAGTCACTAATCTACGTTTCGGGAGAAAGTTTTCACACGAAATGAAACGTTGGAAATTTTGTCCTCAATTAATATATTCTGGAACTTAGTCTTAACACAGTCACTGGCTTAGCAGTGATACTTGTTCACCTGTCACTCACAATCCCTCTCACTCACGTTAGCTAAATTATGGTGTTGCATCTCCCGAAAACGTAATAGCTACAAAAATACTGATTGTTTTTGATTGAGAATGCTCGCCAAATATTAAGTCTGTCGGTACCTAATGCAGTCACAGTTTTTAGCCACCGACCTGCTCAATACGCCACGCGGAATATATATCTTTTCTCGTCACAAAATTCACTTAAAAATTCCGAAATTTCTACACGCAAATCGGAATAATATTGCCGTCACTTTACCACACTTTCGATGTATGAAACTGCTAGATCCGGCAACTTATCGTTTCCATCGGAACTACTACACACGTCTGAACCGTTTCAGGGTTAGGCTCCGACTCTTCTCTAGAATACTCTGTCTTCTCTACCAGCAGAGAAAGGCGCGCGAAGAATATCGCTTTGCCATTGATCATTTTACTCAACAGCCAATAACAAAACAACATTCTCCCGCGTCAATCTGCGCTTTTCATCAATAACCAATCGCAAAATAGTAAACATTACGTCGGTAAAAAGTGCAGTCGTTATTATCTATGCATAAGCAAAACTTCAGCATATAAAGTTATAAATAACAATAGTAAATACCTGAATTAACTTTCCCTTTACCATAAACTTACTTTACAAATCTATTCTACAAAAAACCCCTTTGTCCATATCCATACTTCTTCGAAATGTTCCCACACTAAATCCTACTACGTAACTCGTTAAACAATTATCTTCATATTAACCTTAAACCACATTCACGCATCATTCATACTGCTAAAACACATTTATAACATTTTACATACACAAAAAGACATTATAACACTTTATGAAAATACCAGAACAGTTTATGAAAAACATTCTATTACTTTAGTGCACGCTAGTGGGTACAATCGAAACTAAATCAGTCCCCTATCCAATATTGTCCTCTATCGGCTGATACATGAACTACGTGCGCGTCCAGTTTCGCGTCACCATCTGTCACTATCCAGCTCTGAGGCACATCTCCCACTTAACCGCCTCCAAGGCAGGATCGGTATACGGCGCTACGCCTCAACTCCACCGAAAACTGCTCGCAAACTGCAGATGCCGAGGACTGGAATTGCTTGTCCGTTATAGGCAGACGTAATAGAAGTGGGCTTTTGTGCAGTGGGCTACAGATGCTGCCACATGTGTCTCTAATTAGGGAAATGGAAGCACCAGTATCCAGTTTTAGTCTAATTGTGTGTTGTTCCACTCATAACTAAACGAATAGTTTGCTCATCTGCCTGCATATTGCCACGGAAGATCTCTACACTGCTGCAAATCCTTCACTTCTGCAGATTGTGCCCGATATTCTGACCATTCCCTTGCTCACTACGTTCAGGCACAGCAATTTGCGGCAGTGCTGACCGGCGAGAGATAAGCGACATCAGTTGCCGAATGTTGTGCAGCAGGTGTTCGGTCTCTTGTGGTTGAAACTGAACAATTATGGTGAGAGACGTTCCCTGTGGTTCATCAGCTATGGTGGAACACTGGATATGTTACACAAATTTCAAGAACAGCAGCTGGCAACAACAGGTGGTGAAAGTGTGTACACACGCGCAGACAGTAACCGTGCAGGCGTGAGGCGAGTCTAGTTTAGTTTATGACCGGCATCGTCATCGCCCTGTGTTGTGCCAGATGGAAATACATCCACTGGTGCAATGGTGGATCCTTGGTTTTCTCCAGGAGCAGATCGAGTGGAGCTTGGTTCACTTAAGTAAATCTTCATATCTATATGGTAATAAACTTGGTGAAATCCATTTGCACAGTACTATTCAGAGACAGTTGTAAGTACTCAGAAGATTCAAGAATCACTTAATATAGACAAATTTTAATACACAGGCTACACCAGCACTGCTTATTGATCGGTGTGGCATGCAGTGACTGTACTTTGTGTGGTTTCGTTGTGAGGTGCCAACCTGACTTTAGCATTCTAAAACAAGTGTTTAGGGCTGTGGTGTGATCCAAAGTGTGGGGTGCCAATTTCAAAGCTGGGCACTTTCTAGCTATGTTAATGGAAGTACTAAAGTAGAGCTCTAGCTTTTGCTTTCGTAAATGTGCCACTCTGAAAATAAGTTAATTAGCTTAACTCAGGCTGGGAGATGAGTTGGATCCTCATGCCTGACTTAAGATGTAAACATAATTCTGCTTCAGACTAATTCACAATTTTATTATGATTTGTCAAATGATTCACAGCAGCTGTAATAGCAATGACTATGTACCCAAAATCCATAGACTGAGAGATGCCAAGCCAGTACTGAGACGTGCAATCACAGCTCTGTTGATTGTTGAAAGATTAGAAATTTGATCACATTTCTTCTTTGTTTAATATGTAGTTACAGTTTCCAACAAAATTTCATAACAAACTTCTTGCGACAAATTATTTAAAATCTTAGTCCAAAATTTTTAACATTGCATATTTGTAAAAGAATATAATCTTTTCATATGATGTACATATAAAATATCTGGCTTTTCTTGAAATTTGTTAAATGTTAACCATCCAAATGTTTTCAATTACTTAATATCAACTGGAATAGAAAATTCATTTTTGCCGTGTGTATTATTTTGTGTTACAATTTATGGTGAATTAAAAGTGTACATCATGCAAACGGAGGACTGCCCCAACCATCTGTATTTTTAAAAGACTTTGTTTCAGTATTTATGATAATTTGAGAATTTTATTTCATTTTGTTATTCATTATTATCAGAAATGTCAACTTTCTACTCAGAATTACATACAGGGCGTTTGGAAATTCCTATTGCAAACTGCGATATTTGTAGAGGAGAGTGAGTACATAATGTATTGAATAGGAACATATAGAACAGAAACAGTACATTTCTGGACATGACAGTTTCAGTTCAGATGTTTAACTCATCCACTTTTGCATGAGGAACTGAATCAAGCGTCATGCAGTACAATTATTAGATAACAGTTCGAAAGTAAACATAATCCATTTATCACTTAAGCGCATTTGTCTGTATTAACACTTAAACATTACATTCTGTATGTACAGTGTACTGGGTTCACTTTTGTTTTGGAGTAAAGTAAACATGTAATGTCTGAGTGTTATTAAAAACAAATGTGCTCATAGTGGCACCACCGTTTAGGATAGGGGAAGTTAGTTTTGTGTGATATTCTGAGCACACGTTACAGCCAGGTGCAGGCCGGATTGCAGTGGGTTACACATACCAGCAGTTGCGAAAGCAAATACAGGCCGCAGGGGCATAGAACTACCGGAGAAGGCACACCCAGCTGTTTGCACGGCTCATGTCACAGGCAGAATGGGGCGAGTTTCGAATACGTGGCGCGAAGTGGCGCACTTGGCAAAAGAGAAAATGGCACCTATTTATACTTGGCTGTGTGCCTCTAACGAGAGTCTTTCAAATGTGGCAGCTCTCCTGGACAGCAGGGCGTGTCACACCATCAGGCTACACACAGCAACAGATGGGACGCCAGCGTCCCAGTCCATGGCGGGTCATCGGTTCGACCCTCTGAGGCCGATCAACAGCCAGCCAGCAGCAGGCCACTCTTCCGATCACTATCGCGGGCTGTCGTCTAGGAATCCGACACACCCCAGAGACTTCCCGAGGCGAGGGCCGCACATTTGGATGCCAGATAGTGGGCGCTCGTTGCCACTGCGATCTGAGCTATGCCAGCGAGGAAGAAGCATTGCGGGGCCGGCCTACGGCTCCCGGTGGAGCAGCGTGGAGATATCGAGGACGGTGGCCGCTGAGTGGGCTGCTGGCGCAGCCATCCTGACATCGTCGGGACTCAGCGGGGCAACCGAGGCCGGCACGACACAGCGTTGTGTTGCACAGGCCGCTGGGGTGCTTCCTCAGCATTGCGGGGCCCTGTGACGCAGACCGAGGTGAACGAGGACACCGTAGTTCGAAACAATACATCATTTGGAAAGTTCTCGCCGAGTTTTAATACGGCACCTCCTGGCACCCATCCACTACATTTAGCGTCTTTCTGCTACATTTGGTCACCCTGGTGCATTTGGTGGCGGAAGTCGCCATTACAGTGGTTAACAAATATTCACTTATCACTTATGTTTCCTTTGGATTGCCCTAATAATTGTTCTGCAACATGTCTAAGTCAGTCCCTCAAGGAGACGTGGATGAGTTAAATATCTGAAGTTGTTGCAGAACAGAAATGGTACGTTTCCAGAAAAAGCTTCCTATTCAAAATATTATGTACTAACTCCCCTCTACAAACTTCTATGACTTATAATGGGAAAGTCCAAACACCCTGTATTTTGGCCAAAGCCTCAAAATGACAAGTTACAACATCAATCTAACTGGTTAATGAAGAGCCCAATAAACCTACTTTTTTCATCAGTATATTAAGCTGTCCATGACAGTTACATTTTAGTGTGTAATAAACATTCATATTAACGCTTCACCAGCTTTTCTGAAAATTGCCCTTGTGAACTGACAAAGGCTATTTCCAGAATGAATTTTCACTCTGCAGTGGGGTTTCTTGCTGATCTTCTACCTTTGACATGCTGTTTTAATCTTCCAGTAAGTTTCAGAAGAGCTACTTGCAGAAGTAAGGCTGTAAGTGCAGCTAATGACACGGACTTAGATAGTCCTTGCCTGTAGAAGTCAAAAGTCCTAGGTTTGAGACCTGGTCTGGAACACAGTGTTAATCTTTGTGAGAAATTTTCTGGCAAAAGCTCCATTTGTCACTTGAATCTTACTGGCAGATTGTTTTCATAGAAGTACTGTATCCTTGCGCTACAATAACTCAGGACTAGGGCTGTTTCTGGTATATTTCATTAATGCAAATATTGACTCTAGAGATGGCTACCAAAGTGTGCTGAAATCACAAAAACAAAGGAAAAAGGCAAGAGTTATTTATGTGATGAACTCTTCAAGTGTGATGTTATAGATTTTCGTGATTTACAACTTCTAATCATGTGTGGAATGTCAAATCTATACCACTATATAGTGAAAGTTGCAAAGTTATTGACAAATGTACTTCAGATACTTACATGATACTCTAATAAATGTTTCTATGGCCATACACTACATAATTTCTTAAAATATACATGCTATATACAATGAAGAGCCAAAGAAACTGTTACCACTACCTAATATTGTGTAGGGCTCCTGCAGAAGTGCTCCAATACGACGTGGCATGGAGTCGACTAATGTCTGAAGTAGTGCTGGAGGGGACTGAGACCATCAATCCAGCAGGGCTGTCCACAAATCTGTAAGAGTGTGAGGACATGGAGATCTCTTCTGAACAGCACATGTTCAGGGAGTTTGGTAGCCAGCAGAAGTGTTTAAACTCAGAAGAGTGTTCCTGGATCCACTCTGTAGCAATTATGGACATGGTGGGGTCGGGGGGTGGGAGGAGGGGGGCTCGCAATGTCCTGCTGGAATTGCCCAAGTCCATCAGAATGCACACCGGACGCTAATGGATGCATATAATCAGACAGGATGCTTATTTATGTGCCACCTGTCAGAGTCGTATCTAGACATCTCAGGGGTCCCATATCACTCCATCTGCACCCGCCCCACACCATTACTGAGCCTCCACCAGTTTGTCAGTCCCCTGCTGACATGCAGGGTCCATGGATTCATGAGGTTGTCTCCATACCTGCACACGTCCATCCACTTGATACAATCTGAAACAAGACTCGTCCAACCAGGCAACATTTTTTCACTCGCCAACAGTCCAGCGTCGGTGTTGATGGGTCCAGGTGAGGCATAAAGCTTTTTGTTGTGCAGCCTTTGGCTCTGAAAGCTCTTATTGATGATGTCCCATTGAATGGTTCACAAGCTGACACCTGTCGATGACCCAGCATTGAAATCTGCATCAATTCAGGTTTGCGCTTCTGTCACGTTGAAAGATTCTCTTCAGTCATCGTTGGTGCCTTTCTAGCAGGATCTTTTTCCGGCCGCAGCGATGTCAGAGATTTGATGTTTCACCAGATTCCTGCTATTCACAGTACATATGTGAAATGGTTGTACAGGAAAATCCTCACTTCATTGCTGTCTTGTAGATGCTGTGTCCCATCGCTCGTGCGCCGTCTATAGCACCACGTTCAAACTCACTAAAATCTTAACAACCTGCCATTGTAGCAGCAGTAACCCATCTAACAACTGACACAGACACTTGTTGTCTTATATAGACATTGCCAACCGCAGCGCCGTATTCTGCCTGTTTACATATCTCTGTATTTGAATACGCATGCCCGTACCAGTTTCTTTCGTACTTCAGTGTAAATACACATATACTACATAATCGCAAAATGTTGTTAGCAAAAATCTGCAAAAGTACTTGAAAGATTTACTTCAAATTCGTACACGATACTCTAATAAACATGCAGATGAATGTCAGCTATGGATCGTACACAAAAGGGAAACATTGTCTGAACATTTATTAAACTATCATTTACAAATTTGAAGTGAATCTGTCAGCAAAAATTTTGAAACTTTCTAGACGAACATAGGCAATTTTTTAATATATATGGTATACAGGGTGTTACAAAAAGGTACGGCCAAACTTTCAGGAAACCTTCCTCACACACAAATAAAGAAAAGATGTTATGTGGACATGTGTCCGAAAACGCTTAATTTCCATGTTAGAGCTCATTTTAGTTTTGTCAGTATGTACTGTACTTCCTCGATTCACCGCCAGTTGGCCCAATTGAGGGAAGGTAATGTTGACTTCGGTGCTTGTGTTGACATGCGACTCATGTGCTTGATGCTAGTACTGTAGAGCAATCAGTACGTAGCATGAACAGGTTAGTGTTCATCACGAATGTGGTTCTGCAGTCAGTGCAATGTTTACAAACACGGAGTTGGCAGATGCCCCTTTGATTTATGGATTATCATGGGGCAATAGCCGTGGCGCGGTACGTTTGTATCGAGACTGCTTCGAACGTCTTCCTGACGGGACACCTTCGTTCTGGAAATCTATTGATCGGCGTCTTAGGGAGCACGGAACATTCCAGCCTATGACTTGCGACTGGGGAAGACCTAGAACGACGAGAACACCTGCAGTGGACGAGGCAATTCTTCGTGCAGTTGACGATAACCCTAATGTCAGCGTCAGAGAAGTTGCTGCTGTACAAGGTAACGTTGACCACGTCACTGTATGGAGAGTGCTACGGGAGAACCAGTTGTTTCCGTACCATGTACAGCGTGTGCAGGCACTATCAGCAGCTGATTGGCCTCCACGGGTACACTTCTGCGAATGGTTCATCCGACAATGTGTGAATCCTCATTTCAGTGCAAATGTTCTCTTTACGGATGAGGCTTCATTCCAACGTGATTAAATTGTAAATTTTCACAATCAACGTGTGTGGGCTGACGAGAATCCGCACGCAATTGTGCAATCACTTCATCAACACAGATTTTCTGTGAACGTTTGGGCAGGCATTGTTGGTGATGTCTCGATTGGGCCCCATGTTCTTCCACCTACGCTAAATGGAGCACGTTAACATGATTTCATACGGGATACTCCACCTGTGCTGCTAGAACATGTGTCGTACTTGTAAAGGCACAACATTTCAGTCGAAGTGTTGGTCCGCCTCTACCAATCCGTCGGTCACCGAATCTGTTGTTGAGAAGCGTACGAATTCCGTGGACTTCACGCTCTCCTGACCTCAACCCTCTTGACTTTTAAATGCCCCCATAAATGAAAGCTCTTGTCTACGCAACCCCGGTACCAAATGTAGAGACTCATCGTGCTCGTATTGTGGACGGATGTGATACAATACGCCATTCTCCAGGGCTTCATCAGCGCATCAGCGATTCCATGCGACGGAGGGTGGATGCATGTGTCCTCGCTAACAGAGAACATTTTGAACATTTCCTGTAGCAAAGTGGTTGCAGTCACGCTGGTACGTTCTGTTGGTGTGTGTTTCCATTCCATGATTAATGTGATTTGGAGAGAAGTAATAAAATGAGCTCTAACATGGAAAGTAAGCGTTTCCAGACACATGTCCACATAACATCTTTTCTTTCTTTGTGTGTGAGGAATGTTTCCTGAAAGTTTGGGCGTACCTTTTTGTAACACCCTGTATAAGTACATATATAGAATTATATACAGAGAAAATATTTTCGCCAGTGTCTCAAAAAGCTCTTGAATCGTTGAGTATCATGTAAAAATTGGAACTAAAAGACACATAATATATATTAAAACTGTACAGAATATAATATACACATAACATGTAATAGGGACGAATATTTTGCAAAAATATTGAAAAATTCTTGACAAATTTAGATTTTTGCACGATACTCTAAAATTGGTTGGACTGTGACCTTTACTTTTGAATATTTATTAACTATGGCAACAGGGCTTTTAGACCATTACACAAATTGTTTCCCTCTCATATATTATCGCATAACTTACTTTCATTTCAAATAAATGGAACATTTTTTCTCTCTTTCAAAAAGAGTACTTGGTTAAAGAAAATCTCTTTTACGTTCATTAAGAGCCATGGCTAAATTTCATTTCTCAGGGCGCTATTGCCAAACACATCATACGTATTCGAACATGAAGATGTCAGTCTCACTCACGATGGGTAAAAAAAATTAATTTGCTTATCGCGTAACAGTAAAGAAAGATAAATATAATATTCAAATAATTATTTTTCTCTGTGAGGCTTGATGTTCCAATATAGCTGCCAATGTGCAATGGCACCATACACACACCAGCAAAGGACCTGGAAGAGCAGCTGAACGAAATGGACAGTGTCTTGAAAGGAGGCTATAGGATGAACATCAACAAAAGCATCTTAACACTAATTAACAAATTTATGTGAGAGCATAAAGAATGCTTCTGTCTACTACTCATTCTTCGTAGTTAATGTTGAGATTCAAATTTTACCGCCACATAATATCGTTGGTGTCCACAAATGTTATGTACACAGTTGTCCTAGCAGTGTGTGTTCTCTGAACAAGGAACGCACACAGATAGTGTGCGGTCCTTTTTTGGGTAATTTCCAAGAATGAATGCCTACCGAGGTCGCTCGGTTCAAACGGTACATGACGTTGCTGTAGTGACTAACATAAACATACTCATAGCGCTCGCCACCGGAGTCGCATGATCGATTTCCGATCGCAAGTTCGGTATGTACCGTTTGGACACAGCGACTTCGATAGGCAATCATTCTTGGAAATTACCCTTTTATGAATAAAGTTGTTCGTTAAACACGTGTCATTGCCGTAATTTCAAGTCCTAATCCTAACAGGTTATGGGCCCAGATCACGCGATCGGTAAAAGCGATACTCTTAGTTTATTCCCGCACTTCAGCTTACGAATTTCCGTTTTTGTATAAACGGAGTCTGTTAACGCGACCAATATAGAGCACGTGGCTGCTGCACACGCAGTTGGAGTGGAAACTTTATCACGCGATAACTGCGACACATGGAGAATTCAAGTCGAGGCAGTACTCATCAAGACCGACACGTGGGGGTACTTGGTTTGAGCATCGGAACTACTGCTATATCCTCTTCCTCTGCATTGAAGGCTACCAAAAACCAACAGTAGGCCTACATGTCCACAGTGAAAATACCCCGATACCAAGTAAGCCTAATCGTAAAAATGGTGCAGATTTGAGAAAGGCCAATGTTCTGATAGACTATACCACTCACAATTTTCTAAGAGAACTTAAAAAATTCACCAGACCAGCTTCTCTTTCAATATCATTTATGTTTATTAGTAAAGCAACCAGATATACTATGCTTCACCGAGCATCATGTCACTTGTGGTAATCAGATGTGCTTAGACAGATTCAGTTTAGCATCTCAATATTGCCGATCCAACATGGAGAAGGGCGGAACATTGATTTGTGTTAGAAATAATGTAGTATTTAGTACTCTTGATGTAAGCAAATTTTGCGTTGAGCAGCACTTTGAAGTGTGTGATATACAACTGGCAACAAATAGTGTATCAGTAGTTATATTATCAATTTATAGAGCACCTGCAGGGAATCTTGGAATCTTTCTCAAACAGATTGAAATGCTTTTTCTGTACAATTTTGATAACATTGCTTCAGTCATAATACTAGGCGACTTTAATGTAAATTTCCTGGATGAAAGTTATGACAGATTGTAAGAGCTCATTAGTTGCTCCAGCTCCATTCTAATGCAAGTAGTTGAATTTCCCACTAGGGTAACTGACCACTGCAGTACTCTAATTGATAATGTGTTTGTTGATAAGTCTAGGCACAGTAGGTTAGCATCATGGTCTGACAGCCCATTTAGGACTTGACTGACTGTCATACTTCTGACAATCCCCCATTTAATTCTTAACAGAAAACCAAAGGCTACCTGGAAAAATGTGAGACCAATAAATAAAGAAACAATGGCGACATACGGGCAGAAGCTACAGTTAGTTGACTGTTCTAAAGTATTCAGCTCAGTAGATGTCAACACAAAATTTCATGTATTTATTAATTTAACATCAAATCTTTTTGAGGAGGTGTTTCCAAATAAAAGAGTCAGAGAAAATCAATGTATCTCTGCATTTAAGCCATGGATTACCCAGGACATCAAAATTTCATGTAAAACAAAAAGAGAGTTGTATGCCTCAGCCAGACAGTCTAACAATACTGCAGTGATGGAGGAATATAAAGTGTACTCTTAAGATATTAAGGAATGTGGTCCAGAAATCTAAAGTATGTATCTAAAAAAGGAAATTGACAAATCAAATAACAAAATGAAAACCATATGGAAATATGTTAAAAGCGAGACAGGGAAAAGCCTGTCTGCCAAAGAAGTGATTAGCATAAGAACTGGGAGCCTTTCGGTGGATGCTCCCGAATTGGTGGCTAATATCTTTAACAATCATTTCCTAAAAGTCACCAACCAAATGGGATGCCAGGGTTCTGTAAAGAAAGCTACAGAATACTTGCATAACACCTTCACTAACAAAATAGATGAGATGCATCTTCGAAAAACTACAGTGATACAACTAGAAAAAAATAATTATGTCTTTAAAATGTAAAAATTCTGCTGGAGTTGACAACATTTCCAGTAAGTTACTGAAATACTATTGTATTACTAATATGGCAGAGGACTGTACTTATTTCTTTACATCACTGGAAGAAGGTGTTTTTCCCGATAGGCTAAAATATGGGCTTGTACGACCAATTTATAAAAAGGGAGAAAAGACTGAGGCTACAGACTGTCGACCAATTTCATTACTCTCCGTTTTCTCCAAGGTAATAGAGAAATTGATGCATAGCAGAATGGTTGAGCATCTTAGCCAAACTGGCTACCGCTGAGGATGTTATATTTACTTTCGGAAAGGGGTATCAACCGTGAATGCAATACATGCCTTTGTTGACAATGTTTGGAAGCCATAAATAATAATATGATGATGGTTGGAATATTTTGTGACCTGTCAAAAGCTTTTGACAGTGTAAGTCACCATATTCACCCTAGGAATGGGTGGAACTTTAGGCACGAGGCTTGAATCCTATCTGTATGGTAGAAAGCAGAAAGTAATCGTGGAAGGACTGCATGGTGGCCAGGTATCTTCAGAATGGGGCTCCGTTACTGCAGGAGTACCTCAAGGCTCAGTATTTGGCCCACTGCTCTTTCTAATATTTATAAATAACTTAGCACTATGTACAGAATATGGGAAAATACTCATGTTTGCTGATGACACCATGTTATCAGTTAATAATCTCTCAGGGAATGTGTCAAATGAGGTTGCAAATAAAGCTTTTGCAGACTTGACAAACTGGTTTGAAACGAATTGTCTTTCTTAGAAGAGAAATGAATGTAATTGGCCTTACAGTCAACCTAACACAAATGTTACTAATGAAATGAACCTAAAAATGGGTGAGCAAATACTTGGGTCTGCATATATATAGCAAAATGGAGGACTCAACCTTCAAAATTTCATGAAGTGACACCACCATATTCAAGAGAGGCAAAGCTCTGAAATTATTCTTAAGGCAAACATTGCTGACACTAGGGAAATGAGGACACTAAAAACCGCATATGTTGGCTATTTTCACCAACTTATGGCCTATGGTATAATATTTTGGGGAAATCAACCAATAGCAAAAAAAATGTGTACCATGCACAGAAGTGAGCAATAAGAATTATGTGTGGAGTACATCCTAGGCACTCGTGCAGGGATCTGTTTAGAGCTCTACAAATCCTTACAACACCTGCCCAATGTATTTTTTCCCTGATGTGCTTTGTTTCAAAAAATAGCAACTTATTCAAAATCAATAGCTCATACCACCCAAAGGAAATTGGATATCCATTATGAGCTAAAAGCGAGAAGCATGGTCCAGAAGGGGGTTTTGTACAGTGGCACCAAGAGTGTTAATGCCCTCCCATTGCACATTAAACTTTGGCATGTTTCCAACCAGTTCTTTAACATGATTCATCTGAAAGGAACTGCTTCAGATTTTGTTTACAGTATTGATGAATTTCTAACCAAAAATGCATAGAATCTCTTGTGTGTGCTTAAACCTTACAGAGTACGATTAATCAATTGTAGAGGTCACACAGTAAGTACAGTGTAACTTAATACAATACCCAAATTAATGTATGTCTGTATATGACACCTGTATAACTTAAGATACAGGACATCTGACAGAATATACAGTCATATATAAATTTGGGTATTGTTCTTAACTAATATGTAAGGGTATATGCTAAACTTCACACTTTCTTTAATCTAATGATAAGATCAATGTATCTGTGCACAAAACAATAATCTGTAAAAACCTTGACTCGTTCTATATTCAGGGATATGTTCGCATATGGATCTGTGGAACACGAAATAAATAAATAAATAAACAAAATAAATAAATGTATCTGGAGACATGCCGCAACCTGCAGTGACTGGTGAAGGCGCTGCAGACAGGAGGGCGAAGGCAGTCCTCACTCTGTCCATCAGCGCCACGGAACTGAAGCGAGTGAAGAACTGCAGCACGACGCGCCAGGCAGGGCTCAAACTTGACTCACTTTCCGCATCCAAAGGACGTGCTCGCAGAGCAGCGCTACCCTAACGTCTTACTCTCCACAGGGCGCAGCCTAGTGACGATGTAACACGGCATCTTAATGAATTCTTGCAAACAAAGGTTAATGTCCCTTATAACTGCACGATTTTTCTCAGAGTTGGTAACCTGTTTCACTTGCATGAAAACAGCCCAAAGGCCTGTACAGTTGGCGAGACAAAAATTACGAAAAGTGACACGCAAATCTGGCATGCTCGATTAGGACACCTGAACTCTGCATCACTGGAGATATGATTAGAATGCTCAAGGCTGAGTATGTGACACGCTTAAAATTCAGACTTCACCAAGTGCACCATATGTCTTGAAGGAAAGATCGCATCCACCCCCTTCACCAGGCGGGATGAAAAAAGTGACCTTCTGTAGTTTGTACATTCAGATGTCTGTGGGCCAATGAGAGAAAAATCTCTAGGTGGTTCAAGATATTTTGTAACCTTCATATATGAGCACAGCAGATGGTGTCACGTCAACTTTCTTCGACGCAAGGGGGAAGTTATGGACAAAATTGTTGCAAGATTTGATTCTACATCCAAAGTTTTTGAATTCCAGTCTGATTTTCAGCAGTCAGGTAACGGCAAGGAATAATGGACTCCATCTTCCGAGCGGCACGAATACAGCGACGTCGAACAGTTCCTTATACACGACAACAGAATGGTGTTGCTGAACAAAGGAACCGATCCGTGGTTGAAGTGGCTCTCTGCATGATGCTGGAGTCTGGACAGCCAACATCACTTTGGTTGGCTGTGTTAGTAGCTTCGGCCCACATCCGAAGTCGCTGGCTAACCAAAGGACTTTCAGGGGGAAGTCCATATGAAAAGTGGATGAAGAAGAAACCAGACCTGTCACACATTCGTATATTCGGTGAAAGTGTCGTCATCCTGGACAAATCGCCAAACAAGGGGAAGTTTGAGTAGCCTACGAAGATTCCTTGCTTGCCTCTCGGATCAGATTGTTCAAGTACCTATCTTGTGTGGGTGCCAAAAGACCACAAGATACACACATCACAAGATGTCAGGTTCCTTGATCATAACAGTTTTGAACCCAAGCAAACCTATGTAGACCTCTCCGTAGATGAACAACATCATTGCCAAAGAAGAAGCATCTGCACGGAGTTTTCACCAGGAGACCTGAGTGACAACAGAAGCTGCGAGTCAGAATCATTCTCTGATGAAGAGCCACTTTACGGTTTTGAAGAAGAAGTCACCTCGCTACCACACGATATCATTTCAGATGATAACTTATCATGTGACGAGGACAGCAATTCCTCAAGTGTCAGATCTGCTCCACAGCTTGCACCAGAAGTTTCAAGTCATGACATCAACACTGATTTCTGTTGCATTAGCAGCAATGTTGAGGATGCATTGAACGGTACAGATAGTCAAGAATGGTTTTGCGCTATATACGATGAAGTCAAGTCGCTAGTCAAGAATGAAACCTGGGACATCGTGGACAGACCAGCAAACAGTTCTGCAGTCAAGTATTTTTCTGTCTTAAGAAACAAATACGGCAGTGATGGATCCTTGCTACGATGAAAGGCCAGAATAGTTGCACGAGGATTTAACCATAGACCTGGAGTTGACTTTGAATGATTCGATTCTTGCAACTGGAGAGAATGTTTCCATAGACTCCTCATGGCTCTAGCAGTGAGGTTTAACTTGCATGTCTCACAGCTGGATATCACCACTGCATTCCTCAACTGTGAAATTGATACTGAAATCTTCATGAAACAGCCGGACTCATTAGCCAAGTTCTTACAGAAGATGAGAGATGTAGAGGAGGACCATCACATAGCCAAAAAGGGACATGATATGCTCCAGAAGTTATAATCTGGTGACAAAGTGTGCAAGCTTACAAAAACCATCTACAGGTTGTGCCAAGCTGGCAGACAGTGTCATGCCAAATTAAACGCCACATTGATGTCAATCGGATTGCAGTAGTGCAGATCCTTGTGTATATGTGGACAGTGTGGGAAATTCTCAAGTCTTCCTGCTCACTTATATGACGACATCATAATTTCGTCATCAGACCCGGAAAGGACAAGGCAGAGCCAGGACAAGTTATCTGCCAGATTCGACGTCAAGGATCTTGGTCCTGTGAAATGCTACCTGGGCATTGACGTAAATCAGTCTGTTGACAAACTCACGCTGTGTCAAAGTGGCTACATCAGAGAAGTTTTACACCGATTCCGAATGGATGACTGCAAGCCCGTAAGAACCCCGTTGGCGACCAGGATCAAACTGGATGTTGCAGCTGCAAGTACATCAGATAGGACTCAACGCTCCGAGCAGTTTCCTGAACGGATACTCATGTACATCGCCATTGGCACTCGCCCTGATATATGCCATGCGGTCAACAAGCTAAGCCAATACAACAACAGCCATAATCTTGTTCACTGGCAGGCAGCAAAACGAATCCTTAGTTTCTTGCCAATTGTTCCCTTGAGGTATCTAACCTACATCAAGGATAAAGAGGGAATATTCGGTTTTGCAGATGCTGACTGGGGAAATTCTGATGCACAAGATGAAGTTGTAACCAGTATACGACTTCCTGTCAGCAAGTCAGCAATCTCATGGTGTTCGCACAATCAGAGGATAGTCGCTCTCTCATCAAGTGAGGCTGAGCATATGAGTATCTCCAAAGCAGCAAAGGAGGCAGTTCACCTATCAACCTTCGTGAAGGAGTTGGCTTTAGCGGAGCTGCCACGCATTGGATTATTTGCCAATTTTCCAGCTGATTGGTTGTCATTGAACAGTACAGTTTTCCACTCAAAGACGAAACACATTCACATAAAGTACGACTTCATTCGCCAGGCCCTGCAAGATTATCCACTGAAACTGGAATATCGGTCAACAGAAAACGTGGTAGCAGACATGCTTCGGCGCAGGAAGGACCTTTGTCAGCACGAGATGTGTGTTGTTGGACCCTGACTGCGAACCTAGAACCACAAACTTAAGGACTCGAGTTCATCGATTTATACCGGTGCGTATAAATTGAGGGGGCGTGTTGAGACTCACATTTTACCACCAAATAATATCATTGGTGTCCACAGATGATGTTATGTACACAGTTGTCCTACCAGTGTTTATTCATAAAGGGACCGCACACTGAACAAGGAACACACACAGACAGAGAACAAAGTTGTTCGTTAAACACGTGTCGTTGCCGTAATTTCAAGTCCTAATCCTAACAGTTAAGGTTACAGCCAGCTGTTACTCATCTTACACCACTCTTCTGAGTAAGTAAAATAATTACGAAATAAGCTATAAAAAGCTTCTCGTCTAATTGCAACACTTGTTAGTTTGTGTTAAGCAGCTAGTGACATGAGTAGGGGTTGCCAGGAACATCATCTAACACATTCGTGAGATCATACAGAATGCTTCTCTCTACTAGCCATTATAAAGACGCCTCTGAAAAAAAGAAAAATTTTTTTGTTTACCACTACTACTACTAGGCTAACTACTACAGGACCTTTATACTGAAATGTTTCCCCACACCACCTTGTATTGTCGTTCTATGTGTGTGAGTAACTGTATGTTCACTGTTGTGGGTAAATACATACAGGGCGGTGTGTGAAACTGATAGCGATTACACGCTTCCGCTGTTGTAGAAATCTGCTCCAGATGCTGTAGATACCGTGTCGAGCTGAAAGTGGTAACCAAAGTACGGAGAAATATTCTTCGGGGCTCTGCTTTCAGTTCTGAGAAATGTCCAGGTACTGATTGCTATGCAACTATCTATTGTGGATTTGAATGATCCATGAAGTGACTTCTTTTCCGAAGAAAACATCGAACTATTTCACTAGAACTGAACGCTCCCGTCGGAATTGTTCTCAAGCTGGTGTTTATTAGTAAATCACAATAGCAGTATATCGCTGGGTGTATAATAACACGTACCTTCTTGAAATGATCAATATTTTATTTGTTTTATTAGCTGATTTCCTTCCATATACACGTATATTTTACAATGTGAATAAAAAACTCGCAATGGTGTCGATTTTTACATCACAAGAATGGCTCTCCTCTCCTAAAATTTTTACTCTTAAGAAGAACAAAAGTTCTATCTCCTAAGAATAATTATGTGAGCACTGACCGCCACAGAGTAATAAACAATATCTTTGTCTCTCTCTCTCTCTCTCTCTCTCTCTCTCTCTCTCTCTCTCTCTCGCACTGTCACAGCAAGTTACACTGCATGATACATCATACCATTCTTCGGAGTTAACGCTACAACCAGTGTGTCAGGCAGCGGTAGCTGATCGAGACAGACGCAGCAAAAGGTAAGTAAACCACTTTTGTGTCATTTAAGAGTTCCTAACCAGGAGCGAATTTTATTGTACCATCTGTGTGCTTTAAATAATTTGCCCCTGATAAGGAACTGGTAATATGTCACATTATCGTTTTACTTTCTGACGCAAACGAAGACGCGAGAACTGTGGGTATTAGTTTTGTTTCATGAGTTTCTGCATGTAAATTTAATATCTATTAGTTTCACTTGAGTGCTTCGGTAATTAGGTTTTTGAATATCTGCCTATTACTAGACACAGTTCGTGCGTTTTAGTCAGGGTCTACAGTAGAGTTGCGCAGGACGTACCGATAGTCCGTTTATCTGAATAGTTTAGTTTTCCACGGTCAGGGACTGCGAGTGTTGTGTGCTGATGCGAGGCGAGTTGGTGACACTTCGCTCTCAGCTTCAGGTTGTGATGGCTTCGGTTTCACAGCTTGAGGCTGCAGTGGATTGGCACCACTGTTGTGGGCCAGCCGTGGGGATCCGACGCAATTTCAGCATGTCAGAGTCCTCCAATCATTCCTCACCGGTGGCAAACCCAGTTACTGCTAGCACTGGAGTCATTCCAGATGTGGAAAGGGTCCTCCCAGATGCCATGAAGAGCACAGGGTGCAGCCAACTGCAGGTGGTTGGTCACGTCGGTACTAATGATGTGTAATAGCTCTCTGGAACAGGGCATTTTCCCTGATAGACTGAAATATGCTATTGTTATACCTTTGCATAAAAAAGGGGATAGATCTGATGCCAACAATTACCGTCCAATCTCCCTTCTAACAGCTTTATCCAAAATTTTTGAGAAAGTAATGTATTCAAGAGTAGCTTCACATATCTGACATTTTTTTAGTACTTCATTTTTACAGTTTGGTTTCCAGAGAGGTTTTTCATCAGAAAATGCCATATACGCTTTCACCAATCAAATTTTGAATGATCTGAATAACCGAACACCACCCATTGAGAGATCACAAAAAATCCCAAAGGCTTTTTATTGTGTAAATCATGAAATTCTGCTAGACAAGCTCAAGTATTGTGGCATGAGAGGTACGAATTAAACCATTTGTGCACTGTCGCAAACTGGAAGAGTGCAAAAAGTTGAAATGAGCAGTTCTCATAATATGCAAAGATCAGCACATTCCTCAAACTGGGGAACTATCAGGAATGGGGTTCCACAAGGGTTGGTCTTGGGTCCTTTGCCTCTTCATGAATATAGAACGGCAAGTCATTAATATATATTAACAACAACAAAGTTAGTTCTCTTTGCTGATGATACAAGTATAGTAATCACACCTGACAAACAAGAATTAACTGATGAAATTGTCAATAATGTCTTTCAGAAAATTACTAAGTGGTTCCTTGTAAACGGACTCTCATACCATTTACTGTACAGAACTGTATGTACTGTGACTTATCAAAATTCAGTGAAACTTTGGGAGCCTTTATATTTTATGAAGTAACAGCTTTTTTCATAATATGAGAAAACATTTTATTTTCCAAGCACAGATCAAAAACTAACAAGAATAAACAACTCGTAACCAAGCCGACTACGGCAAAGATAAATATCTATCAACTGCAGCTTTCACCTGCTGTTTTTGGCGCAGTGGATAAATGACGTCGCCACAAAACCATTCATAAATATAGACCTCAATCAGAATCATATATCTAAGGTAGAATATTCACAATTTTTAGGTGTGTCCATTGATGAGAGACTAAATTGGAAGAAACACATTGATGATCTGCTGAAACATTTGAGTTCAGCTACTTATGTTTATCACCAAAATTTGCAATGACCCTATTGCATGTTTGAAAATAGGCGTAGTAAGCTAATTTACTCTCATTACCCCAAAATATGATGCCATATGCAAGCAATTCATCACTGAGGAATAAAGTATTTATTGCACAAAAGCGTGTAATCAGAATAATAGTTGTCCACCCAACATCATCCTGCAGACATTTATTTAATGATCTAGTGATATTCACAGTAGCTTCTCAGTATATATACTCTCTTATGAAATTTGTTATTAACAACCAAACCCAATTCAAAAGTAATAGCAGTGTGCATAACTACAATACTAGGAGAAAGGATGATCCTCACTATTCAAGATTAAATCTAACTTTGGCACAGAAAGGGGTGAATTATACTGCCACTGAAGCCTTTGGTCACTTACCAAATAGTATCAAATGTCTGACAGATAACCAGCAAGTATTTAAGAAGAAATTAAAAGAATTTCTGAATGACAACTCCTTTTACTCCATAGAGGAATTTTTAGATATAAATTAAGAAAAAAAGAAAAAAACAAAAAATTATAAAAAAATTAAAAAACAAAAAAGTTGTTAATTTAACAACATAATTAAGTTAATATAACTTAATTATGACATGTATTGGAAAATTTGACTCGTCCCACATCATTACGAAATATCGTATTCATGATCCATCGAACTAGTATTAATCTAATCTAATCTAATCTCTAATCTGTCACTTAGGATCAGAAGACATTCTTTCTGGTTTCGTGCGGCTAACAGAAGTGGTAAAGGCTGCCTGTCTCGCTTGTAAGATGAAAGTAGAGCTGACCATTTGCAGCATAGTCGACAGGACCGATTGCGGACCTCTGGTACAGAGCCAAGTGGAGGGTCTGAATCGTAGGCTCAGACGGTTCTGCGACCGTGTAGGCTGCAGATTCCCCGACTTGTGCCAAAGGGTGGTTGGGTTTCGGGTTCTGCTGAATATTTCAGGTGTCCACTATACGCAGGAGGCAGTTACACGGGTAGCAGAGTCTGTGTGGCATGGACTGGGCGGTTGTTTAGGTTAGAGAACTAGGGAAAACACAAGAAGTGCTTCAGTCACAAGGAGTGCAGGCTGAACACAGGAAGAACGTAGATACAGGAACCATCGGTATAACAGTCGTAAATTGTCGTAGCTGTGTTGGGAAAGTACCAGAGCTCCAAGCGCTAATATAACGTTTTGAGCATCAGTGCTTTCTAAGCTGGCTAAAGCCGGATATAAGCCCAGCCGAAATTTTTGCGAAGAACCTAAAGGTGTTCCGAAAAGATAGCAACAAACACGTCACCGCCAACCATGTTTAGCCTGTCAGAAGTAGTTTACTTCAATTTAGCGTCAAGTTAGATACTTCCTGTGAGTTAGTATGGGCCATTGTTGGCAACCGGAATAAATTAATAATTGGATCCTTTTACCGACCTCCCAGTTCAAATGATACAGTTGCTGAAAGGTTCAAAGAAATCTTTAATTTCAAACACGTACAATAATAGTTGGTGACGTATTTTCGCCAACATATCGAGGGTAAATTAATGTTCAATTCCGGAGGTACGCATAAAATATCTTCCAAAATTGTGCTAAACGCATTCTCTGAAAATTATTTCGAGCTGTTAGTTCATGAGCCCACTGTCGCTTCCCAAGCGTGGGTATTGCGAGGGATTGAGCGGCACGGTTCGTGAAAGGGATTTAGCCGGTTGACCTTAGCAAGACTTTAATTCTACCCGCTTCCTGTCTCCCTCTCACTAACTTTAATACATTGCAGTTTATTCTGAATGATTGCACCCACCACGCAGTCAGGGTGAGCTGTATTCACAGGAAGGCCAAGTCTAACACAGAGACGGTGACTGACTCCACCGTTCCGACTGCCCACTAGAAGCTCAGCAATATTTCCCAGCGCCCTACGTTAGAGTCCCGCGGCTACGCCCTGACGCGCTCCAGCGACTATCTCCGGCTGCCTGCCTACAGCCCGTTCCCCAGCCCAAGTCGGCTGCTGCTATCACGCCGACTACTCGACAATCTCCCGACAAGACGGCCGCAGAGCTGCGTGCTCTCGAGTTTTGTTAGCGTTCCCCCTTCGACCCCGCCAGCGCTTCGCATGACGAGGCGTCGAAGGCAACTTGTCCGTATTTGGTATCGTTAAAGTATTGTTGTTGCTATTGTTCTTCAGAGGCTGGGTGGAGGGATAGAGGCGCCTCTCCCTATATGGTCACGTCACGCACTGCGTCCTGAGCCCTTCATTGGCTCCTCACGACGTAGCGCCGTCGCCACCAAGGGCCCTCTTTTTTTTCCTCTCTCCACTCCCAGACCTCTCTCTATCCAGAAATGCTTTCTGTTTATACTCCTTAACTGATTGTAGGGACTCGTGATAAGCACAGACCTTCGTTTGTATCTGCTGGCTGTTTGCTGACTTATGAAGCGCCGCTGCCCAACAAACAGTTTGAGTTCCGCCTCGGCCGACCCTTCGGCCACGCCAGGCGTCCAGCGCTACAATTTTAACTCCTTCCTACGTACTATTCTCAGCGTACTGCCTGAAACGATTGTAACCGCAGGAACAAGCCAAGTCTAATTACAACACCTCCCCCGCCAGGGAAATTGGCGTTACTCCTCAGAGTAGCGTCAATTGTGATTCTCTCATTTTATTTAGGTTATTTGCTTACATCAACACTTCACATGTTTTTTTTTTCTTTCATACACATTCGGTACACTTAATTCCATTAAGTTCTTTGTTAGACACAATTATTTTATACATACATTTATCAAGGTACATTTTTTTTACAAATCATTGATACGATTACAATTAACAAACATACGTTTATCAACGTACATTGTTAAAGCATTGATACAAAATACAATTTTCATTCAACGTTGGTCATTACAGTTACATAGTAGGTACAGTTTCATAACACATAAAAAGGTGAAATCAATTTTAGTGTTTTTTCCATAAGACACTTTTAATATATTTTATCTTTTGATTTTACTTAACGCCTGTTTCTGAACAGAACTGACTCTTCTTGGTTTTTCGCACATCTTTCATATATTACTGCACCTTCAGTTTCTTTATTAGCTTGTCTTCTACTTAAGCTATTCTCTGGGTACTGATTTACTATGGTGTTTCTTATACATACTTTATCACAACAGTTACTATCGTCAAAGTACTTCCATAAGCTTTTCAAGCATTCTTTACAGCATCTACAGTTTTTACAGAAACATGTAGCTAAGCGATAGTCATTTTTATTATAATAACATATGTAGTTATTGAGTAATGTGTAAAATATCTGGAATATTTTAGTTCTTCCTCCTGCCTTTCTGCCATTCGCTGGACATCATCCAGTCTTTTCCTAGCGATTTTCAAATCGTCTTATTGTGTTACTACCTGATCCAATGGTAAGAAAAATGCCTCAATGCTAACATTAGAATTTTCTTCGTTTACAACACAACAGTCAAATTCTAAATTAATTTGAGGTATTATATCTTACTTTGTTACGTTGCTATGAATTTCTCTATCTGTTTGTATGAACACTCTCGTTCCATACCCTTTACATTTACTATAAAAACTTATTAATGAAAGGGGTAGGAAAAATAAGTCCTTTGGGGGTTCCTTTCCACATAATACTGTTTGTGTTAGTCCTTCTCCCTTCGGAGCTACATATAGCCATTCGTTACTGTTTAGATGGATCCAAGGGCTCTGTGTTCGAAAAATAGTCGCACTGAATCAATCTTCTGGAATTTCTCTTACCGGTTGTAACAATTTGGCTTCGCATTCCTCATGGTCGAATGTCGATAGCAATGCGAATGACTGTCTGCACAGTCGCCTATTCTTACTCAGATGAATCCAAAAGGCAGTTCGTTACATTTTAGGTCATCCGTAGAAAGTTTCGCGTACTATCAGTAGAAATTCTTTCTCTGGCTGTATGTATACGTACCTTCCTTTCAAATCTGGGATCTCTTTTGGTAATGGGAGATTAACATTCCTTTAATAGATAATAATAATTTTAATTAGGTACCGTAGTATGCTACCGGAAATGAAAACATCTAAATCAATTATTCTTAACAAGAGGCGACTCGGCGAGAGGAACAGGAAACTTCACGTCTTTTAGTTCGTCTCGTATTAAACTTAGATATTTCACAATCTGGACTGGATTAATTATGTGAGGCTGCAGTATTCCCTTTTGAGCATTTACAATGACGTTTATCATCTGCTCGTATTCCTCTTCGATTTGGCCAAACACTGCCGCTAATTGTAATACTTGTTCCGTTATCGTTTTTTACCGCTTCCTCATTTCGAGTGTTCGTTACCCTCGGGGCTAGTCCCAGCTCTTTCATGGACAATATCGCACTCTCTTCCTGCAGTGCCAGCTCCACTGCTGCTGCCAACGTAATTTCGTCGCCTCCGCTTCTCACTATTGTCTGTATTCTATCATTGCTTAATCCCTGTATAAAGCAGGCTCTTCCTAAGGAATCAACCAGTTCTATCGCACCCTTCAAGTTTTCTCTAGCCGTAACTCTGTTTACTGCTTCTCGAAAATCTCTCTGGAATCCGGACAAGCCGAATAGACGAAATGCAATTGGTTCCCCCTGTCCGTGTCTTGCTTGGAAAATCTTACATGCGAAGTAGTCTATGGTACGCTAACTCGCACAGTTTTCTTGTAGAACGCGTTTCACCTCTCGCCACGTCCCGGTGCGCTCGTGCACTTGCAGCCTCGACCTGGCCTCACCGGTTATCTTTGCTTTAACCAACTTCAGTAACGTTTCGTGTTCCTCTGGCTTTATCGAAAATGTACATGCGGCATTTGAACTAGTAGATTCCCTTAAATCCTTTTTATTCCCTTCGAACACTTTTGAAACAATACGTAAGGCTTCCTTCACTGACGTCTTGCCATTAGCGGAGGATGACGCAACTTCATTAGTTTGGGGCATCTTAACTATGTCAACACTTTACACTATAAAGGTACAATACTCTTAAGACAATTTTATAAGTACCGCTTCTCTTGTGGTGTGCCGTCTGCTCCGCGCTGCTTTGTGCCCATTACCTGTGTAATCTGATCATTCCATTTGAGATCATTTCGAACAGTCACAGCCAGGTACTTGACAGATGTTACCGCTTCCTAAGACTGGGCATTTATGTTGTACTCTTACATCAATGTGGGTTTTCGCCTTGTTATACGCAGTAGGTTACGCTTATCGAGAGACAACTGCCAGTGATTACACCACACATTTATTTTCTGCAAATCCTCATTGATTTGTTCACAACTTTCGTGTGATACTACTTTCCTGTAGACTAAAACATCAACGGCAAACAGTCTAACGCCGCTGTCAATACCACCAACCAGATTGTTTATGTAAATCGTAACAAGCACCGGAACTATTACGCTGCCCTGGGGCTCACCTGATTGCTTGTTTTGAGTCACCCCATTCAGAACGACATACTGCTCTCTGTCTGTTAAAAAACTTTCTATCCAACAACGTATGTCATCGGATACACTGTAAGAGCGCACTTTTGAAAGGCGTTTGACTCAATTCCGCACTGTCGCTTGCTCCAAAAAGTGGAGGAATATGCCACCAACCTGGGAACTAATATCTAGAGCCTGTTGTATATCATGCACAAACAGGGCCAGCTGTGTCTCGCATGACTGAGAAGCTCATCTACAGAAACCAGCATGGTTTGTTTCAGGAAACAGCAGAGTCTAGAAAGGTCACAATGTCTGAACCCAAAATATGTTCCATGATTCTACAGCCAATCGATGTCAGTGAAATATGCTGGTAATTATGTGTGTCCGATTTTTCTACCCTTTTTATAGATTGGAAGAAGGCCTAGGTCATAGCAGTCTGCTCTGTATATACTCTGACGTCAGAACGACAACGTTTTCCACAGATCGATTGTTTAGCATTGTTACTACAACCTTTGTAAATTTGAAAGCAGGTGCCAGAACACTTCATGTCAGTTAGTTTGAGCTCTTCACTAACTCAGCTTCACTCATTGTAGGACTTCCTACTGCAGAACACGAGAAAATACGCTGCTAAGAGTGTACGAATAAATGCAAATTTTTGGGATCATTAGATTTCCAAACTATGCTGAAATTTCCACCGATCAGGTGTTAACTGCATTGACAATATTCAAATGTCTTTATTTATATCTGGGTAGGTCACATAACTAATGAGGAGGTATTGAATAGAATTGGGGAGAAGAGGAGTTTGTGGCACAACTTGGCTAGAAGAAGGGATCGGTTGGTAGGACATGTTCTGAGGCATCAAGGGATCACAAATTTAGTACTGGAGGGCACCGTGGAGGGTAAAAATTGTAGAGGGAGACCAAGAGATGAATACACTGAGCAGATTCAGAAGGATGTAGGCCGCAGTAGGTACTGGGAGATGAATAAGCTTGCACAGGATAGAGTAGCATGGAGAGCTGCATCAAACCAGTCTCAGGACTCAAGACCACAACAACTGCCACTAATGTATAATAAAACAAAAATGAAATTGCACCCATAAACGATTTGTTTAAGTTTCCAGAATGCATTTTCGCTCTGCGGCAAAGTGTTCTAATCTGACAGCAAGTTTTAAATTGGCGCACTGTATGCCAGACTGGGACTTTTGCCCTACGTGGGCAAATGCTCCATCCATTGAGCCATCCCATCACGACTCACGGGCCACCTTCAGAGGTTTACGTCCGCCAGTACTTCATCTCCCAACTTCCATTATGTCCATCACACCTTGCGAAAGCAGCACTCTGATGGAATTTGAGATTTCACTTAATGTTTTATCACTCTTATTTTGTTACAACTTTTCCATTGAACATCAGTCACAATTGGCGTAAGAATCATGGGTTGACCATTATCCTAAAATATTGCATTACGAAATGTGAATAGTCTTTACTTGCAGTTTCGCGTGGCTTGAAGTAGTCACAGAAAGACGATAATGCAATTTGTTAATAAATAGCACGCTAGCTAATTACTTCACGACCGGGTGTGATCGTATCTACGATCTTGAAGTTCTTGTTATGACAAGAACTTTCTGGTCCCTTAGGAAATTGTTTTAAGGGCGCAAAAACAACTGTAATATTGAATTTCCCTTTTGTGTGATGTTAAAGCTGATGCAAGAAAACAAAAAAAACAAAAAAAACTGTTTTATCGTCAATGTAACACGCACATTGGACTGCTGATCATGGAGTCTGTTATCTTAGTATTATTTTCACTTTACTTATGCTTTTTCCTGAGGAGATATTGAATCAGTTAGCAGTGCTCATTCCTATATTTCCAGAACATTTATTATAACTAAAACATATATCGTACCTTATGCTTAGTACTACAATGACGGTAGATTTTTATGTCCGTTTCATGTCCATTGAGCGCTCTTTTATATAGATAGCCATTGTCCTCTCGAGTCACCCGTGACTCGTCACGATAAGTTATAACAGTTCTTCTTCTTTTTACACTTCACTCAAACTTAGACATAACACGTTTTTATTTTTTAGTAAAGAATTAGATCAGACCGCCATAAATCTGGTCTTAGTTAACAAATGAAGCCCTGAGCGCTAAACACTTGTACTGTTTTTCTTCTCCAGCGAACAAATTGAGCCGTGACGGCTCGGGTTTGATCTATCGAACGTACCGCGTGTAATATTATCGCCGTATCGCGGAGGAAAGGGAGAAGTGGCGCCCCCTCGCGGGGGAAGTCGGCGAGGCACCTGGGAGAGTCGAGTAGTTGGATTTTGGAGGGCGAGCAGAAGCAGTGGGATGGGCGTTAGTGCGCGGAGCGTGAAGCGGTGGGTGGCGGCGAGAGCAAAGTTCGCCACGTTACCTGATTGTGTTTGGGCGCCCGCGGCGGACTAGGTGGGTAGAGGCGCCGATGCTGTCTGGAGCATGCTGCTTCCTTGTTTATGATCGATTTACCGTTTGCTTCTTGTGACTACATTCTCGTCTCTATGGTTCTGTGACAGAACAAAATGCTGCTTATATCCAAACCAACTGTGCTCGCAATGGCATCACATTAGTGTCCATCATTCTGGCGATTACTGAGTGTGCTCAATAAATGCACCACAACGGCAAGCAATGTGCTTTGGACGCTTGACATTGCTATTAGGAGTCCATTGCATAAGGCCGCGTTTATCCTGTGAGGACTTGTTCTGCATTTAAAAACTTAGTAGTTGTCAGTCACTTAAGCAGAGAAGTATGAATGCATTTGAGCAATTCAGTGTTATTGTTTTACGCCCCTCTGAATGGGAAAATGATAAAGGGCCTAACTATTACTACCCTTCTTGTGTGCCACTGACTTGGTTGTGTTTTTCAGCCACGTAATTTGTGCGTTTATTGTAACGAACCGATATGTTCCTGATTCTTTCCCTGTGACATTGAGTGTTAATCTTGTAACGAACACTGTTTTAGATATTTTAATAAGTGTGTTGCATGACATATCCTATTTGGACCTCGCAAGTGGAGAGCGGAGGTGGTTTATTGGCCGTGATGTGTTGGTAGATCCATTTGAGTCCAGGCCGGTCACCAGGAGATTTACAAGTTGTACGTTGTGTTAAGTTAATACTCTTTAGTTTAAGCGTAGTGTGCTCATGCACAGGTAGTTTGTGGTTTTGCGCAGATTGAATTCAGAGTCATCTAAACATACCGCGCAGTGTGTTAAGTGGTGTCCTCTGAGGTGCTGAAAGTAGTGGGTAGACAGCTGTTTTGGACACGTTGTATATGCAGATAATTTATGTCCTTATTACGTTGTTGAGTTGCTTGCCCTTTGTGCCACAGGTGGTGCTAATTTCATTAATTTCGCCACCGGTCTTGGCAGAGGCTGCGGGAGGAACCGACCCACTGTGGCAAGCAGTTACGTAGTCGCGCTCGCCCACCGTAGCGGGCGTTGTTTACTAGCCCGACGCCTTCCTGTGTTTGGAGGCGGGAGCGTGTTGACTGGTTTCTTACGGCTTGCAGTCTGGGAAACCGTGCCTTTGGTTTACACGTGGAAGGCTTACGTTTTCCTTCCAGTACCTCGGAGTGGCTCTGTGGGTAATGAGAACGACTTATGTTGTTGGTGGCTCAGGCCGAAAGTGGTTCATTTGCTGGGTCGACAGAAGCGTCCGATTCCAGGCGTCGGCTTTGATCCGTGACGTAAGGGTGTTGTCGTGTGGCGCGGAGTTTGGTATGCGAGTGTGGCGTGTTTGTAGATGTCGTCGTGTTGTGACTTGTTGTGCTCTCTGGTGGTATGTTCAGGGTCTTCATTTGTATGGTGTAATGGGCTCAGTTTGCTTTTGCTCGTTATCCAGAATTGTTAGTGTCGGCCGTGTTTGTAGTGGAATTCGCTTCAGTGAGTTTTAACGATTTTGTGTGAAGGTTAATTTAGTGTTCGCTGTACATCGTGTGGTAATTTTAGTAAAATTAATCGGTTGTTGTTTGTTAATTTTATCCGTCATATCCATTCCTGAACAAACAGTGCGCAGGTCAAGGGAAGTGTTCGATCCCAAAGTGTGGCTGTGTATGTTGGTATTGGTATCGGGAGATGTTTTTGAGCTATATAGGCCAAGGGAAGTGTTTGATCGTAATTTATAGCTCAACAGCAGCTCCCGATCCCATATAGGTCAAGGGAAGTGTCCGATTCCGGATAATATTGTTTAGTGGTATTTGGGGAGTTTTGTGATCTCGCTTTTTTTCGTCGTTTTGTGTGGTTTTGTATGGGGGTGGATGTTTAAATTTTATATTTAGTTTGCCCCCACCCAAAAACACCCCATTTCCCGCGCTTGTCCCGTTAGTGTCATTAGGCGATTTGTGGAAAGTGTGTGTGTTTGTTTTTCGATGTATTTTCGTCCTCATAATGTGTACGTAACGACTTTATATGCGCCATATTGGAATCGTGGTTTATGGTCGTTTCCACCATATTTGTGACGTCATGGATCAAAGCAGATGGGCGGGATCGGACGCTTCCGTAATTGCCATTTGCTATAGGTGTATAAACATGTTTACAGAATTATGGGAAAGAAATGCATAGATGGTTGTTTTTTTTTAGGGACAATTGAATTGTTGTTCAGACGTTACTATGTATGGCCATTAACTTACGCAGACATTTAATAGCAAGGAACTGTACTGAGTTCTGGTTTCAAGTTTTGTTGATTATGTGGGGAAATTGCTTTGAACAGACATTTAATTAATTAGTAAATAACTGAATGCTATTTGTGAGTTGAAGTTCAGGAACACAATAAACATATTAACGATTATTTTTAGTAGTTCACTTATGCAGTTAGGCGATTTACAAGGCCTGTAGCTATTTTTTTTTTTACAACACTCCTTTATTAATAACATTGATAATACTTTTAAAAGGAAACAGTGAATGAAATGCCTCAAATCCCTTTGGTCCACACCTTCCGTCATTCACCCTTGGGTGGTATTAACAAACCGCGAAAACCCATTTCAAAAATAGTGAAGGATCGCATATCGATCCGTATTCTTCTGTTTGTATTGCCGCCCAAAGACAACGAATACCATTATTTAGGATATTCCACCGTCGTTATGCGACATCCTACTATACATTAATCATTTTTTATAAACAAGTATCTGCCTTCTGGCTGAAAGTGTTCGCTATTTTTGATTTCATTAATACAACAAATAGATATCACACCGCCTTCCATGAGGAGAGAGGGAATGTCGAAGGATTAACTCGAGCTATTCGCGATTTTTGGTATGAGGATCATGACATGACACAATGTTACTGGCGTACGAAGTACATAAATTGAAATTACATAAACATATATGTGATATCATTTTTCAAAATAAAGTTTTTCACTCTTTGTTCATCAGTTACTTCATTTCTTAATAGCAAGATTCACATTTATGTGCATAGTTAAGTTTATTACATATTTGCTTATAACAATAAGAGAACGTTCATTTCTCACTTTGGGGGATAGAACTCATACTCAAGAGAATGTAAATTCTAACAACTAATACATGAGTACAGTGAGTGTTTATTTTAACTTAAATGAAGCGGACAATGTTAGAGCCTCTGTTGACTCATTGTGGTTCAATTACAGTTTAATAACGTAGTACTACACTTCGTGATGCTTTCACTTTCTGTGTTAGCTGTCTGCGGCGTTCATCAAGCAGTACATCGTCCTTTCCACTGTGGTGCCAGGGATTAAAGTGCCTTCCCGGGTTTTTATTTACAATTGAAACAGAAGTGGGAAATTATTAGTATAACTTACAACCTATTGGATACATTAAGGATCAGGACTTGTCTGAATGTGCACTATGGAAGACAACTCCATTTTCTTTGTCCATAGAGAGACAGGATTATAATTAATTTTAGCAGTGTTCACGAGTGCCGGTATTAATGGATTTAAGGTCTGAGTAATCTGACAATCTATTTCTCACTCATCTTAACTTCGACTCAAGAAATTTGCTTAATTTACGTATGAAAATGTAGTCACACAAGTGTGCAAATGTCTTTCCTCCAGTATGTACGATGGAAGTCATGGCGGTTAGCAGTTTAAAGTTAGGACTGTTTCGTCACCCACACGTCAGCCACTCACAGCGGCTGGACAGTGTTGCGTGAGCTCCAGTACTCAGTATCCGTCCGCGCTCAGCCTGTAACAGAGCTGCCGGTCGTACATTGCCCCTTTTTTTCCGGTTGGTTGGTTTGTTTGGGAAGGGAGACCAGACAGCGAGGTCATCGGTCTCATCGGATTAGGGAAGGACGGGGAAGGAAGTCGGCCGTGCCCTTTGAAGGGAACCATCCCGGCATTTGCCCAGAGCGATTTAGGGAAATCACGGAAAACCTAAATCGGGATGGCCGGACGCGGGATTGAACCGTCGTCCTCCCGAATGAGAGTCCAGTGTCTAACCACTGCTCCACCTCGCTCGGTTTCTTTTTTTTTTTTTTTTTTTCCCTTGTGAACTTCGTATCACGCGAGTGCACCGGTACACACGCCTCGCACGCGTTTTCCAACGGAGGAGCCGGCCCCTGGAGCTGCCTCCATACTTCCCTGTCAACTGCCTCCCGTGAGGCTCACAGGTAAGTGCCGACGAATGTTTTAGCTGTCGCTGCATTTAGAACAACACTGAGCTTTGCGTTGCACCTATTGTCGTAGCCTTGACGTGTTTTTACACGTGCAGTATAACACTAACTGTTCAGTGTGTATTGGTGATATTCTTATAATGCACGTCGCACTTTAGTGTGCATCTTCACACAGCATTCGTGCTCAGTTCCTTCGTTGATAGCGTTCATTTACAAAACAGTCAAATTTGCAGGTTTCCTGCAGAAAGACTTGTATTCTTTTGTAAATAGTTGATCACTTACGAGCTAATATTTACAATTAATGGTCACTCCTTTGGTCAAGTCCAGTGAACTGCTTTAACCTCCGCCGGGACCAGCCGCACAGTCCATAACTGCAGTAGAGTCCTCCTCGGGCATGGGTGTGTGTGTTCGTCCTTAGGATAATTTAGGTTAGGTAGTGTGTAAGCTTAGGGACTGATGACCTTAGCAGTAGTGTGCAAAAATGTGTGTGAAATATTATGGGACTCAACTGCTTTATGAATTGACTCTACTTTCACTAGTGAACCTAAAAATAAAGATACATATTCTTTCAAACTTTCTCCTCATTAGGAAAACTACAGATTTCGCAGCACTTGTTGCATTCATTGTTTACTGCATGAAGATCATTTTCTGCTACCACGTAGCATATCCTACTACTTAACGAGTACGCAGGTAATGCTGAATCTTTTTTTTAGTGCTTTTCGTTGGTGCTCCCCTCTCGTTGGTGCTCCCCTCTCGTTGGTGCTCCCCTCTCGTTGGTGCTCCCCTCTCGTTGGTGCTCCCCTCTCGTTGGTGCTCCCCTCTCGTTGGTGCTCCCCTCTCGTTGGTGCTCCCCTCTCGTTGGTGCTCCCCTCTCGTTGGTGCTCCCCTCTCGTTGGTGCTCCCCTCTCGTTGGTGCTCCCCTCTCGTTGGTGCTCCCCTCTCGTTGGTGCTCCCCTCTCGTTGGTGCTCCCCTCTCGTTGGTGCTCCCCTCTCGTTGGTGCTCCCCTCTCGTTGGTGCTCCCCTCTCGTTGGTGCTCCCCTCTCGTTGGTGCTCCCCTCTCGTTGGTGCTCCCCTCTCGTTGGTGCTCCCCTCTCGTTGGTGCTCCCCTCTCGTTGGTGCTCCCCTCTCGTTGGTGCTCCCCTCTCGTTGGTGCTCCCCTCTCGTTGGTGCTCCCCTCTCGTTGGTGCTCCCCTCTCGTTGGTGCTCCCCTCTCGTTGGTGCTCCCCTCTCGTTGGTGCTCCCCTCTCGTTGGTGCTCCCCTCTCGTTGGTGCTCCCCTCTCGTTGGTACTCCCCAAAATTTTTATATTTGAGGGCAGACTGGATAAGAATAGGTCTCCCTCTTCGCTTCATGTACTCTGCAATTGTTCTCTGTATAAAAAAAAATGGGGTAACATGTGTCTATTTTTCGCATAAATGGAATTACCCTCATTTCACTGGGATAGCTTCGGTAATGTTTTTTATGGACAGGTTGCATAAACACAGCTCATCATGCTGTTGTTGTGGTCTTCAGTCCTGAGACTGGTATGATGCAGCTCTCCATGCTACTTTATCCTGTGCAAGCTTCATCTCCCAGTACCTACTGCAGCCTACATCCTTCTGAATCTGCTTAGTGTATTCATCTCTTGGTCTCCCTGTACGATTTTTACCTACCACGCTGCCCTCCAATGCTAAATTTGTGATCCCTAGATGCCTCAAAACATGTCCTACCAACTGATCCCTTCTTCTAGTCAAGTTGTGCCACAAACTTCTCTTCTCCCCAATCCTATTCAATACCTCATTAGTTACGTGATCTACCCACCTTATCTTCAGCATTCTTCTGTAGCACCACATTACGAAAGCTTCTATTCTCTTCTTGTCCAAACTGGTTATCGTCCATGTTTCACTTCCATACATGGCTACACTCCATACAAATACTTTCAGAAAAGACTTCCTGACACTGAAATCTCTACTCGATGTTAACAAATTTCTCTGCTTCAGAAACGCTTTCCTTGCCATTGCCAGTTTACATTTTCTATCCTCTCTACTGCGACCATCATCAGTTATTTTGCTCCCTAAATAGCAAAACTGCTTTACTACTTTAAGTGTCTCATTTCCTAATCTAAGTCCCTCAGCATCACCCGACTTAATTCGACTACGTTCCATTATCCTCGTTTTGCTTTTGTTGATGTTCATCTAATACCCTCCTTTCAAGACACTATCCATTCCGTTCAACTGCTCTTCCAAGTCCTTTGCTGTCTCTGACAGAATTACAATGTCATCGGCGAACCTCGAGGTTTTTATTTATTCTCCATGAATTTTAATACCTACTCCGAATTTTTCTTTTGTTTCCTTTACTGCTTGCTCAATATACAGATTGAATAACATCGGGGAGAGGCTACAACCCTGTCTCACTCCTTTCCCAACCACTGATTCCCTTTCATGGCCCTCGACTCTTAAAACTGCCATCTGGTTTCTGTACAAATTGTAAATAGCCTTTCGCTCCCTGTATTTTACCCCTGCCACCTTCAGAATTTGAAAGAGAGAAAGCTTTTGACAACGTTAACTGGAAGACTCTAAGAAAAGGCAGACCTCCGTTTCTAGCATTTGTAGACTTAATCTTTCTTCTGAGATAAGTCGTAAAGTTAGTATTGCCTCACGTGTTCCAACATTTCTACGGAATCCAAACTGATCTTCCCCGATGTCCGCTTCTACCAGTTTTTCCATTCGTCTGTAAAGAATTCGCGTTAGTATTTTGCAGCTGTGACTTATTAAACTGATAGTTCGGTAATTTTCACATCTGTCAACTCCTGCTTTCTTTGGGATTGGAATTATTATATTCTTCTTGAAGTCTGTGGGTATTTCGCCTGTCTCGTACATTTTGCTCACCAGATGGTAGTTTTGTCATGACTGGCTCTCCCAAGGCCATCAGTAGTTCTCATGGAATGTTGTCTACTCCCGGGGCCTTGTTTCGACTCAGGTCTTTCAGTGCTCTGTCAAACTCTTCACGCATTATCATATCTCCCATTTCATCTTCATCTAAATCCTCTTCCATTTCCATAATACTGTCATCAAGTACATCGCCCTTGTATAAACCCTCTATATACTCCTTCCACCTTTCTGCCTTCCCTTCTTTACTTAGAACTGGGTTGCCATCTGAGCCCTTGATATTCATACAAGTGGTTCTCTTCTCTCCAAAGATCTCTTTAATTTTCCTGTAGGCAGTATCTATCTTACCCCTAGTGAGACAAGCCTCTACATCCTTACATTTGTCCTCTAGCCATCCCTGCTTAGCCATTTTGCACTTCCTGTCGATGTCATTTTTGAGTCGTTTGTATTCCTTTTTGCCTGCTTCATTTACTGCATTTTTATATTTTCTTTCATCAATTAAATTCAATATTTCTGTTACCCAAGGATTTCTATTAGCCCTCGCCTTTTTACCTACTTGATCGTCTGCTGCCTTCACTACTTCATCCCTCAAAGCTACCCATTCTTCTTCTGCTGTATTTCTTTCCCCCATTCCTGTCAATTGTTCCCTTATGCTTTCCCTGAAACTCTGTACAACCTCTGGTTCTTTCAGTTTATCCAGGTCCCATCTCCTTAAATTCCCGCCTTTTTGCAGTTTCTTCAGTTTCAATCTGCAGTTCATAACCAATATATTGTGGTCAGAATCCACATCTGCCCCTGGAAATGTCTTCCGATTTAAAACCTGGTTCCTAAATCTGTCTCACCATTATATAATCTATCTGATACCTTTTAGTATCTCCAGGACTCTTCCATGTATACAACCTTCTTTTATGATTCCTGAACCAAGTGTTAGCTATGATTAAGTTATGCCCTGTGCAAAATTGTACCAGATGGCTTCCTCTTTCATTTCTTTCCGCCAATCCATATTCACCTACTACGTTTCCTTCTCTTCCTTTTCCTACTGACGAATTCGTCACCCATGACTATTAAATTTTCGTCTCCCTTCACTACCTGAATAATTTCTTTTATCTCGTCATACATTTAATCAATTTCTTCATCTGCAGAGCTAGTTGCCATATAAACTTATACTACTGTAGTAGGCATGGGCTTTGTGTCTATCTTAGCTACTACAAACAGCATAGTGAACGCATTATTGTGGCCAACCCGCACTCCTATTTTTTTTATTCATTATTAAACCTATTTCATCACGCTATGTCTCTCATTTCTCATTAGCACCGTGTTGGCTGGGGAACAAATGAAGCCTTGAGCGCTAAACACTTGTACTGTTTCTCTTACGTAAGACGGACGCAGATTTATGGCGGTCTGATCTAATTTTTTACTAAATGTATAAAAACGTGTTCCGTCTGAGTGAAGTGTAAAAATAACTGTTACAACTTATCGTGACAACTCACGGGTGACTCAAGAGGACAATGGCTACATAAAAGAGCGCTCAATGGACATGAAACTGTACTACAATGACGGTAGATTTTTATGTCAAAACACAAGGTACGATACGTTTTAGTTATAATAAATGTTCTGGAAATATTGAATCAGTTAGCAGTGCTTATTCCTATTATCTCCTCAGCAAAACGCATAATTAAAATGAAAATAATACTAAGATTACAGACACCAAGATCAGCAGTCCAACGTGCGTGTTAGATTGAAAAAAAAACTGTTTTATCGTCTTCTTGCATTAGCTTTAATATTGAATTTCCCTTTTTTGTCATGTTAGTTGTTTTTGCTCCCTCAAGAACTTTCTGGTCCCTTAGGAAATTCTTTTTGTCATAGCAATAACTTCACGACCGGGTATGATCGTGTCTACGATCATGAAGTAATTAAAAAGACGATAATGCAATTTGCTAATCAACAGCACGCTAGCTGTGACTGCTTCAAGCCACGCGAAACTGCAAGTAAAGACTACTCAAATTTCATAATCCAATATCTTACGCCAATTGTCATAGGAATCATAGATTGACCATTGTGATTGATGAAACAGTAAGCGAAATCTCAAATTCCAACTTTTGCATTGAATAACATCATCTTTATTTTGTTACATCGCAACTCCCAAAAAAAGGGATGTTGTGGACACATGGCTTAGTGACAGACTAGGGTACTTGCACAGGTTTATCTGCCACCAAGTTCCGATATATCCCGAGTTTTCATTTGAATATTCTTCCAAGGTATTCTGGATACAAAAGCAGAGAAATTACTATTCATAATTAGATTACTGGTGAGATTAATGGATACTATAAATAACACAAAACCCTATTTGATTACTTTTAAAAACAATTATTCTTGTGTTTCACAAAGTCATTTTTCGAAAAAACGAAACAAAGTTTATAATAAATTGACAACATGGCAGACATTGTGATGCCAGCTTCACCCTTTCTGCGTTGTTGCCAAATTTATTCAAGATTGAGGCCATAGATGTGGCAATGTGACACCGACGTCATGGTGGGAAAATAGGTTAACAGCGTTAGCTCAATAGATTTAACTCCAACCGTCCCCCAACCGTGAAAACTGCGGAAAATTCAAATTTATTGGTGGAAATATCGGATTTCGCGTGCTCACGTTGAGATCCAGAGACGAACTAACCTAGTTCAGACCACCACGACCTCATCCAACCCCTGCCTTCCCGCATCTTGAAATTGGTGCGAAATTCGCTCAGTCTGTCGAGCTGATGGAGTGGGAGTGTCTCACAATGGTAGGCTAATATAGCGTATATCACACATTGTTTAAACAAAAAATAGTTCAAATGGCTCTGAGCACTATGGGACTTAACATCTGTGGTCATCAGTCCCCTAGAACTTAGGTTAGTTAGGTTTAAGTAGTTCTAAGGACATCACACACATCCATGCCCGACGCAGGATTCGAACCTGCGACCGTAGTGGTCACGCGGCTCCAGACTGTAGCGCCTAGAACCGCTCGGCCACTCCCGGCCGGCATTGTTTAAACAATTGTATTAAGAAAGTTATTTCTGAAATCGCAATACACCTCTAACATTCTCTAAATTCTGTAAACAGAGTCGATTTAAACACATTTCATGACCTAGTGTAATAATGTGGCCCCTTTCACTATAAGAATAAAGTCACAGAGCCCACTAAAATAGATAAGAAACTTTCTCGTACCCCAGTGCAAGAGCCAGACACAGAGCTTACAGTGACAAAGTACTTGGTGTGTCCCTGCAGTTCTTGGTGACTGTCACACTGGGAATACCCACAGCCTTCCTCCATCCTGGCACATGGCTACCCCTTGCCGTTCAACATGGACTGCACCCCCTGTGGGTCCAGGGATTAAAATAGGCCTGAGCTACACCTGCCTGTCTTAAGATGCGACTGAGCCTCACCCGTTTTGGTCTTTGCGATGGTCTTTGCGATGGTCTTTGCGATGGTCTTTGCGATGGTCTTTGCGATGGTCTTTGCGATGGTCTTTGCGATGGTCTTTGCGATGGTCTTTGCGATGGTCTTTGCGATGGTCTTTGCGATGGTCTTTGCGATGGTCTTTGCGATGGTCTTTGCGATGGTCTTTGCGATGGTCTTTGCGATGGTCTTTGCGATGGTCTTTGCGATGGTCTTTGCGATGGTCTTTGCGATGGTCTTTGCGATGGTCTTTGCGATGGTCTTTGCGATGGTCTTTGCGATGGTCTTTGCGATGGTCTTTGCGATGGTCTTTGCGATGGTCTTTGCGATGGTCTTTGCGATGGTCTTTGCGATGGTCTTTGCGATGGTCTTTGCGATGGTCTTTGCGATGGTCTTTGCGATGGTCTTTGCGATGGTCTTTGCGATGGTCTTTGCGATGGTCTTTGCGATGGTCTTTGCGATGGTCTTTGCGATGGTCTTTGCGATGGTCTTTGCGATGGTCTTTGCGATGGTCTTTGCGATGGTCTTTGCGATGGTCTTTGCGATGGTCTTTGCGATGGTCTTTGCGATGGTCTTTGCGATGGTCTTTGCGATGGTCTTTGCGATGGTCTTTGCGATGGTCTTTGCGATGGTCTTTGCGATGGTCTTTGCGATGGTCTTTGCGATGGTCTTTGCGATGGTCTTTGCGATGGTCTTTGCGATGGTCTTTGCGATGGTCTTTGCGATGGTCTTTGCGATGGTCTTTGCGATGGTCTTTGCGATGGTCTTTGCGATGGTCTTTGCGATGGTCTTTGCGATGGTCTTTGCGATGGTCTTTGCGATGGTCTTTGCGATGGTCTTTGCGATGGTCTTTGCGATGGTCTTTGCGATGGTCTTTGCGATGGTCTTTGCGATGGTCTTTGCGATGGTCTTTGCGATGGTCTTTGCGATGGTCTTTGCGATGGTCTTTGCGATGGTCTTTGCGATGGTCTTTGCGATGGTCTTTGCGATGGTCTTTGCGATGGTCTTTGCGATGGTCTTTGCGATGGTCTTTGCGATGGTCTTTGCGATGGTCTTTGCGATGGTCTTTGCGATGGTCTTTGCGATGGTCTTTGCGATGGTCTTTGCGATGGTCTTTGCGATGGTCTTTGCGATGGTCTTTGCGATGGTCTTTGCGATGGTCTTTGCGATGGTCTTTGCGATGGTCTTTGCGATGGTCTTTGCGATGGTCTTTGCGATGGTCTTTGCGATGGTCTTTGCGATGGTCTTTGCAATGGTCTTTGCAATGGTCTTTGCAATGGTCTTTGCAATGGTCTTTGCAATGGTCTTTGCAATGGTCTTTGCAATGGTCTTTGCAATGGTCTTTGCAATGGTCTTTGCAATGGTCTTACCTCCATTTTGCAACATTCTTCCCGAAGAGCGAGCCAACTGGGGAAGGGGACCTTTCAAGGTGCATTGTGTCCATCATGCACTGAGACCAATCATGTCCTTCGTCAATGTGGATCTGCACTTCTGCTCGTTCTCCAACTGTTTTGCAGTCACCCTCCTGGGTGTGTACATTTCCATCACCTGTGCAGTATCACTTTCTATTCTGATAATCGACCTGTTTGCTTGGTTGCACCTGATATCGAGCAAGGTAGCCAGTCCGTTGTGGTGGGGCCACAAGTACCCTCTTAGTTGTGGTCCGCTGACCACACAGGGATGACTCTGCTAATGCATCTATTCCCTGGCATACGTGGGGAGGCAAGTCCCCCTGGACATCTGGAGTCGGGCAACAGTTATCTACATCCATACTCTGCAAGCCACCTGACGGTGTGTGGGGGAGTGTACCTTGAGTACCTCTATCGGTCCTCCCTTCTATTCCAATCTCGTATTGTTCGTGGAAGGAAAGATTGTCGGTATGCCTCTGTGTGGGCTCTAATCCCTGGATTTTATCCTCATGGTCTCTTCACGAGACCTACGTAGGGGGGGAGCAATATACTGCTTAAAGTTTCGAGAACATACCTTCACCGAAGAGTCAACAGAAGCCCGTATGGAGCAACTAAGCGTCTCTCCTGCAGAGTCTTCCACTGGAGTTTATCCATCATCTCCGTAACACTTTCGCGATTACCAAATGATCCTGTAACGATGCGCGCTGCTCTCTGTTGGATCTTCTCTCTCTCTCTCTCTCTCTCTCTCTCTCTCTCTCTCTCTCTCTCTCTCTCTCTCTCTCTCTCTCTCTCTCTCTCTCTCTCCCTCTCCCCTCCCTCCCTCCCCCCCCTCTATCCCTCTATCAACCCTATCTGGTACGGATCCCACACAGCTGAACAGTATTCAAGTAGAGGGCGTACAAGTGTACTGTAACCCACTTCCTTTGTTTTCGTCTTTACCATCGATTAATTTTATATGGTCATTGCATTTTAAAGCACTCCTAATGCCTACACCCAGATAATTTCCCCCCTGCGGGTCCGGGGATTAGAATAGGCCCGCGGTATTCCTGCCTGTCGTAAGAGGCGACTAAAAGGAGTCCATCCCCCTCACGGGGGTAGTTCGCGCCTGCGTCCGGAGACGGACGGTTCCACGACCTATCATCGTGGTCCTTTTGGTTTTTTCACTTCTCGTTTCTTCCTTCCTTTTGTTGGTTCCTTTCTTTGCTCTTCTCCACCTCACTGTCTTCCTTACTCTTTCCCTTGCCTTCTCCTTGCCTTCTCATTGCCTATTTCTCCTTGCCTTCTCATTGCCTTTTTCTCCTTGCCTTCTCATTGCCTTCTTCTCCTTGCCTTCTTATTGCCTTCTTCCCCTTGCTTTCTCATTGCCTTCTTCTCCTTGCCTTCTCTGGTCTCCGCCTCGGCGTTTGAGACAGTCTGTCCTCTTTCTCCCTCTCTCTCTTCTTTTTCCTCTTCTTCCTTCCTCCCTGTGCGTGTCTGAAGGCCGACCCACGCGTTCGCACGCGTAGCCGGTGACGGGGTAACGCGTAAGTCCCCGCCCTGGGTAGACATGTAAGGCACGCGCGTACCCCCTGGTAAAGGCCAGGCCCGGGGAGGGGTGATTGCCTGAGCTGATACCTTCTGACCATGCCGATTGGTCCCTCCGTCTGTTTCTCGGGAGGTGTGACCTGAGGTGTAAACATTCACCTAAGGCGGGAGTGCCCTCTGAGAGGGTCCCCACAAGGAAGGAGCGCGCCATCGGAGACGCTGGCAATCATGGGGGATTCCTCCGCAATGGATTCTACTCCATCTCTTTCGACTTCGACCCAAAAACGGAAACGTGACCAGCCAACAGTGACAAAAGTACTACCGCCTGCCCCACAGTTCCTCGTAGTTTCTCGAACTGAGGACGGAAAGGATTTTTCCTCTGTCAACCCTTTCGTTATTCAGAAGGGCGTAGATGCCATAGCCGGATCTGTCAAATCCTGTACCAGGTTGCGTAACGGCACCTTATTACTGGAAACTGAGAATGCCTTTCAGGCACAAAAACTGCTTCGGGCCACCCTCCTGTACACGTTCCCTGTCCGGGTGGAGGCCCACCGAACTTTGAATTCGTCTCGTGGTGTGGTCTATACTGACTCCCTCGACGGATTGACTGACGAGGAGCTTCAATCATTCCTCGCTGAGCAGGGCGTGACGGCTGTCCATAGGGTCATGAAAAAGGTCAACAATGACCTTGTACCGACCCGGACAATTTTCTTGACCTTCGATAGTGTTAAGCTGCCATCGCGCATCAAGGCGGGCTACGAGGTTATTTCTGTTCGCCCCTATATCCCGACACCTACGCGCTGCTACCAGTGTCAGCGTTTCAATCACACTCGACAGTCTTGTTCCAATGCGGCTAAATGTGTCACCTGTGGCAGGGATGCCCATGAGGGTGACTGTCCACCTCCGTCTCCTCGTTGTGTGAACTGTCAGGGTGCCCATGCAGCATCCTCCCGCGACTGTCCTGTCTATAAGGAAGAACGCTGTATCCAGGAAATTCGGGTCAAAGAGAAAGTGTCCACCTCGGCTGCTCGCAAGCTATTGGCTAGTAGGAAGCCCACGCTGCTCCCAGCGGGGAAATACAGTACTGTCCTCGCCTCTCCTCGGACTACCCGGGAGGTAGCAACCCAGACATGCGATCTGACCTTCAGCACCACGGTCGTCCGTTCGGCCAGTGCTAAGATCGCGCGGTCGACGTCTCCTCATCCTCCCATCACCCCACAGACACGAGCACCTTCTTCAGCTTCTGCTAAAACGAAGACACCGAAGTCAGATGCACGGGCCTTCAAGAAGGAACCATCCCGTGCAGACTTCCTCCGTACCTCGACCTCACAGCCTTCGACCGGTACTTCCACTACACGTCCTTCCAAAAAGGCGCATAGGAAGCACAGTTCTCCTTCCCCGCCGCGGCGCATTTCTTCTCTTGCGCCACCCAGCGGCTGCCGCCCCAGGCCGTCATCCGTTTCGCCTGGCCGCACCGCTGGTCGCCGTACATCTGGCCGTTCACTGGCGGAGGAAGCTCCCCCTCCCGGCCATCCTCCCGAGATGGCCGATGACCCTATAGACCCAATGGACGATGACTGTCCGCCTACTGATAGCGGCGGCAGTGCTCGCTCGAAGCCAGGCCCTAAGCGGCCTTCGAGGTGACCACTTCTCTCATCTTTCTTTTCTTACGATGGCACTTATTCACTGGAATATTCGCAGCATTCGCTCCAACCGAGAGGACTTGAAGTTGCTGCTCCGCTTGCACCGTCCGCTTGTCGTAGCCCTCCAGGAAACGAAGCTACGCCCATGCGATCAAATTGCCTTGGCACACTACACCTCTGTGCGTTTTGACCTACCCCCTGTGGTAGGTATCCCAGCTCATGGAGGGGTTATGTTGCTGGTCCGGGATGATATTTACTACGATCCCATCACGTTGCACACCGGCCTGCAGGCAGTTGCCATCCGCATTACTCTCCCCACTTTTACGTTTTCCTTTTGTACCGTTTACACTCCATCGTCATCTGCCGTTACCAGGGCAGACGTGATGCAACTTATTGCTCAGCTACCTGCACCATTTTTGTTAACTGGAGACTTCAATGCCCACCATCCCCTTTGGGGCTCTCCAGCATCCTGCCCGAGGGGCTCCTTGTTAGCAGACCTTTTCAACCAGCTCGATCTTGTCTGCCTCAATACTGGCGCCCCTACTTTTCTTTCGGACACATCTCACACCTATTCCCATTTAGACCTCTCTATATGTACTCCCCAACTTGCACGCCGGTTTGAGTGGTATGCACTTTCTGATACATATTCGAGCGACCATTTCCCGTGTGTTATCCATCTCCTGCAGCATACTCCCTCTCCGTGCTCCTCTCGTTGGACCATCTCCAAGGCAGACTGGGAGCTCTTCTCTTCCAGGGCTACCTTTCAGGATCAAACCTTCACAAGCTGCGATCGTCAGGTCGCACACCTCACGGAAGTCATTCTCGCTGCTGCTGAATATTCCATCCCTCACCCTACTTCTTCTCCACGTCGCGTACTGGTCCCCTGGTGGACCGCAGCATGTAGAGATGCTTTACGTGCTCGTCGACGTGCTTTACGCACCTTTAAGCGCCACCCTACAGTGGCGAATTGTATTAATTATAAACGATTACGTGCTCAGTGTCGTCGTATTATTAAAGAAAGCAAGAAAGCCAGCTGGGCTGCTTTCACAAGCACCTTCAACAGTTTTACCCCTTCTTCTGTTGTCTGGGGTAGCCTGCGCCGGCTATCTGGCACTAAGGTCCACTCCCCAGTTTCTGGCTTGAAGGTCGCGAATGAAGTCCTTGTGGCCCCTGAGGCTGTCTCCAATGCCTTCGGCCGCTTTTTCGCCGAGGTTTCGAGCTCCGCTCATTACCACCCTGCCTTCCTCCCCCGCAAACAGGCAGAGGAGGCTAGGCCACCTGACTTCCGCTCCTCGAATTGTGAAAGTTATAATGCCCCATTCACCATGCGGGAACTCGAAACCGCACTTGGCCGATCACGGTCCTCCGCTCCAGGGCCTGATTCTATTCATATTCAGATGCTGAAGAACCTTTCTCCTGCGGGTAAAGGTTTTCTTCTTCGTACATACAATCGCATCTGGATTGAGGGACATGTTCCCGCATGCTGGCGCGAGTCTATTGTTGTCCCGATTCCTAAGCCAGGGAAGGACAAGCACTTGCCTTCCAGTTATCGACCTATCTCGCTTACCAGCTGTGTCTGTAAAGTGATGGAGCGAATGGTTAACTCTCGATTGGTTTGGCTGCTCGAGTCTCGACGCCTACTTACCAATGTACAATGTGGATTTCGAAGGCGCCGCTCTGCTGTTGACCATCTGGTTATCTTGTCGACCTTCATTATGAATAACTTCTTGCGGAAGCGCCCGACCGCGGCTGTGTTCTTTGATTTGGAGAAGGCTTACGACACCTGTTGGAGGGCGGGCATTCTCCGCACCATGCATACATGGGGCTTTCGCGGTCGCCTCCCTCTTTTTATTCATTCCTTTTTAATGGATCGACAGTTTCGGGTACGTGTGGGTTCTGTCCTGTCCGACACCTTTCGCCAGGAGAATGGGGTGCCACAGGGCTCAGTTTTGAGCGTCGCTCTCTTCGCCATCGCGATCAATCCAATAATGGATTGCCTCCCAGCTGATGTATCAGGCTCCCTTTTCGTGGACGATTTTACCATCTATTGCAGCGCACAGTGTACACGTGTCCTGGAGCGCTGTCTTCAGCGTTCTCTTGACCGTCTTTACTCCTGGAGTGTCGCCAATGGCTTCCGTTTTTCTGCCGAGAAGACGGTCTGTATTAACTTCTGGCGCTACAAAGAGTTTCTCCCACCGTCCTTACGACTCGGTCCCGTTGCTCTCCCACTCGTGGAGACAATCAAATTTTTAGGCCTTACCTTTGACAGGAAACTTAGCTGGTCTCCACATGTGTCATATTTGGCCGCCCGTTGTACCCGTTCTTTAAATGTCCTCCGTGTTCTCAGTGGTATGTCGTGGGGAGCGGATCGAACCGTCCTACTTCGTCTATATCGGTCGATCGTCCGCTCCAAGCTGGATTATGGGAGCTTCGTATACTCCTCTGCACGGCCATCCATCTTACGCCGCCTCAACTCCATACAACATCGGGGTTTACGACTTGCGATCGGAGCATTTTATACCAGTCCCGTAGAGAGTCTTCATGCTGACGCTGGCGAATTGCCACTCACCTACCGGCGCGATATACTGCTTTGTCGGTATGCCTGTCGGCTACTGTCAATGCCCGACCATCCGTCTTATCGTTCCTTTTTTGACGACTCTCTTGACCTTCAATACGGGTTGTATGTCTCTGCCTTGCTACCCCCTGGAGTTCGCTTTCGTCGCCTCCTTCAACACCTTCATTTTTCACTCCCTGCAACCTTTCGAGTGGGCGAGAGCCGCACGCCACCTTGGCTCCAGGCTCAGGTCCGCGTTCACCTCGACCTCAGCTCGCTCCCAAAAGAGGTCACCCCCGGTTCGGTCTACCACTCCCGTTTTTTGGAACTTCGTTCGAAGTTCAACAACATGACTTTCATTTATACAGATGGCTCTAAGACCAATGACGGGGTCGGGTGTTCCTTTATTGTCGGGGCACAAAGTTTCCAATACCGGCTCCATGGCCATTGTTCGGTCTTCACAGCTGAGCTCTTTGCCCTCTACCAGGCTGTTCTTTACATCCGCCGCCACCGACATTCTGCTTATGTCATCTGCTCAGATTCCCTGAGCGCCATCCAGAGCCTCAGTGATCCGTACCCGGTTCACCCTTTCGTACACCGGATCCAACGCTCTCTTCAGCAGCTGGTGGACGTCGGTACGCCGGTTAGCTTTATGTGGGTTCCTGGCCATGTCGGTATCCCTGGGAACGAAGCTGCAGATGCCGCGGCCAAGGCTGCGGTCCTCCAGCCTCGGACAGCTTCTTGTTGTGTCCCTTCGTCCGATTTTAGCAGGGTCATTTGTCGGCGCGTTGTGTCGCTGTGGCATGCCGATTGGGCTGCACTTACCGACAACAAGCTTCGGGCCTTAAAACCTCTTCCCGTGGCTTGGACGTCCTCCTCACGCCCTTCTCGGCGGGAGGAGGTCTTTTTAGCAAGGTTAAGAATTGGACACTGCCGGTTCAGCCATCGCCATCTGCTGACGGCTGCGCCGGCGCCGTTCTGCCCATGTGGGCACTTGCTGACGGTTAGACACATTTTAATGTCCTGTCCTGATCTTAACACACTGCGCCTCGATCTTAACCTGCCTAATACTTTCGATGCCATTTTAGCGGATGACCCACGAGCAGCTGCTCGTGTTCTTTGTTTTATCAATTTGACACACCTCGCTAAGGACATTTGATGTTTTTTAATCCTATGCCTGTCAGTCTGTCTTTTATTGTGTTTTCCCTTTTAGTTGTTGTTGTCAACTTGTGCCTCGCGGTGCATTCTTAGAGTAGTCAGGGCGCTAATGACCATTGAAGTTGTGCGCCCGAAAACCACAAAAAAAAAAAAAAAAAAAAAAAAAAAAACCCAGATAATTTATGGAATTAACTGCTTCCAGTTGCTGGTCTGCTATTTCGTAGCTAAATGATAAGGGATCTATCTTTCTATCTATTTGCAGCACATTACACTTGTTTACATTGAGATTGAACTGCCATTCCCTGCACCGTGCGTCAATTCGCTGCTGATCCTCCTGCATTTCAGTACAATTTTCCCCCCCCAGGGGATCCACAACTCTTTTGTGGATACGTGTGTAGCGAGCACGGGACCCCGAGCTACTGTGGCCTTCCTTCCTTTCCGGGCTGCATACCTTCCCTTTCCGTATCCTTCCCCATCCCCCATCTTCGCCCCCCCCCCCTCACCTCTGGCTCTTTCCTTCCCTTTCTCCCCCTCTGGGGAGTATGGTTTGTGCCTACGTCCGGAGACGGACGCTTGTAAATGTACCGCACTCTTCGCCTTCCTTGCTTGTATGTCTTCATCTTTCTTCGTCCTTCTCTATTCCATACCTCTTCTCTTTACCTCTTCTCTTTACCCTTTTCTCCGCTGCGGCGTTTGAGACCTCTCTTCTTTCCTTTCCCTGTCTCTTTCTTCCTCCCTGTGCGTGTCTGAAGGCCGACCCACGCACTTCCATGCGTAGCCGGTGACGGGGTAACGCGTAATTCCCCGCCCTGGGTAGACAGGTAGGACACGTACGTACCCCCTGGTAAAGGCCAGGCCCAGGTAGGGGTGATTACCCGAGCTGATACCTTCCGAAAGTGCCGATTGGTCCCTCCGTCCGTTTGTCGGGAGGTGTGACCTGAGGTGTGAACAATCACCTAAGGCGGGTGTGCCCTCGGTGAGGGCCCCCACAAGGGAGGAGCGCGCCATCGGAGACGCCGGTAATCATGGGGGATTCTTCCGCAATGGTTTCCTCACCTTCCACTATGTCTGCTCACAAACGTAAGTTCACTGAGTCTCAGCCACAGACGGTTCTTCCATCGTTGCCACAGTTCCTTGTTGTTTCTCGGTCTGACGAAGGTCACGACTTTTCCACGGTCAACCCTTTCATTATTCAGAAAGGTGTCGACGCAATTGCGGGTCCTGTAAAGTCTTGTTACAGATTACGGAATGGCACCCTGTTGTTAGAAACACACAGTGCCCTCCAGGCTCAAAAATTGCTGCGTACTTCTCTGCTCCACACCTTCCCTGTCCGGGTGGAACCGCACCGTACCTTAAATTCCTCGCGTGGAGTCGTTTATACGCGCTCCCTCGATGGATTGTCTGACGAAGAAATTCAGCACTATCTGTCTGACCAAGGCGTCACGGCTGTTCATCGGGTTATGAAAAGGGTTGACTCGAACATCATTCCAACCCGCACTGTCTTCTTGACATTTGACAAAGTTCAACTCCCATCAAAAATCAAAGCAGGCTATGAGATAATATCCGTTCGCCCTTATGTCCCCAACCCTACGCGTTGCTATCGATGTCAGCGGTTCAACCACACCAGCCAGTCCTGTTCCAATCCGGCCAAATGTGTGGCAGGGAGGCCCATGAGGGTGCTTGTCCACCTCCATCCCCTCGCTGCATCAACTGTATGGGTGACCACGCTGCTTCCTCTCGAGACTGCCCTGTTTTTAAAGACGAAAAGCTGATCCAGGAAATAAGAGTGAAGGAAAAGGTGTCGACCTTTGCTGCTCGAAAGTTACTCGCCAGTCGACAGCCCACCGTGCCTCAGAAAGGAAAATACAGCACTGTCCTTGCTTCTCCTCGGCCAACAAAGGAGGCGGCCACGCAGACTTGCGACCTCACATTTAGTACCACGGTCGTCAGATCGGCCAGCGCAAAGATCGCCCGTTCAACCTCACCTCTTTCGCCTGCCCACTCTATGGCTCACCCTTCGTCGGGTTCTGCTAAATCTCGAGCCCAAAAGTCAGACGCCAAGTCTTCAAAAAAAGAGCATTCTCGTGAAGAGTTTTTACGTACTGCAACTTAACAACCATCGGTTCCTCAATCATCTAAGCATACCTCCAAGAAGGCTACGAAGAAACACAGTTCCTCTCCTTCTCCGCCAAGGCGTGTCCCATCTACAGCACCACCTGGCGGAAATCGCCCTCGGTCATCTTCTGTGTCGCCGAGGCGCACTGTTGGTGGCCGGTCAACTGGCCGATCGTTGGTGGCAGGAGCTGCTCCTGACCAACCTATGGATCAGGATCTTCTGCCTTCGACTGAATGCCATTCCATGCTGTCGGTCGCAAGCTCTGAGCAGTCGTTGAGTTGACAGCACCCTTGGTCACGTTCCTCCATTTTCTGTTCACCCTATGTCCATTATCCACTGGAATATCCGCGGAATTCGCGCCAATCGGGAGGAATTGTCGATCCTCTTACGATCCTACTCGCCGGTCATCTTCTGTCTTCAGGAAACAAAGCTGCGTCCCCATGACCGCTTTGTTCTCCCTCATTTTCAGTCCGTCCGATATGACCTCCCCTCTGTTGAAGGCTCTCCAGCCCATGGAGGACTCATGATTCTGCTCCATGATACTCTCCATTATCACCCAATCCCCTTAAACACTTCCTTCCAAGCTGTCGCCGTCCGTCTTTCCCTTTCTGGATACACGTTCTCTCTTTGTACGGTATACATTCCATCGTCTACACCAATGACACGAGCTGATCTCCTTCATCTTCTTGATCAGCTTCCACCCCCCTATTTGCTGGTTGGGGACTTCAATGCCCACCACCCGCTTTGGGGATCTCCACATCCTTGTCCACGTGGCTCACTATTGCTAGACGTCTTCCACCAAGCGGATTTAGTCTGCCTCAACACTGGGGTCCCCACATTTTTGTCTGCCTCCACGGCACATTTATCCCATTTGGACCTTGCGGTCGGTACTGTTCCGCTAGCTCGGCGCTTCGAATGGTTCGCCCTTGATGATACACACTCGAGTGACCACTTTCCATGTGTTCTTCGACTGCAGCCTCAACTGCCATATATGCGCTCGCGACGCTGGAAGTTTGCCCAAGCCGATTGGACACTTTTTTCGTCTCTAGCGACATTCGATGACCGTCGCTTTCCCAGCGTCGACGATGAGGTCACACATTTTACCGACGTTATTCTCACAGCTGTGGAACGTTCAATACCACGCACCTCCGAATTGCCCCGGCGCCCTCCAGTCCCTTGGTGGAACGAGGCATGCCGTGACGCAATACGTGAGCGGCGACGTGCTCTTCGCATTTTCCGTCACCATCCAACTTTGTCCAACTGTATCCGATATAAGCAGCTCCGTGCGCGATGCCGTCGCGTCATCCGCGATAGCAAGAAGGCAAGCTGGAAATACTTTACTAGCTCATTTAACAACTTCACTCCCTCCTCTGAAGTTTGGAGTCGGCTTCGACGGTTCTCAGGCGCGCCTAGTTCCTCCCCGGTCTCTGGGCTCACTGTCGCGCATGATACCTTAGTGGACCCCGTCGCCATTTCTAACTCATTGGGTCAGCACTTTGCTGAGATTTCGAGCTCTTCAAATTACCCGCCGGCGTTTCTCCCGAAGAAACGTGCAGCGGAAGTGCGACATCTTGCTTTCTCCTCTCAAAATCGCGAAAGCTACAATACTGTTTTCTCCATGCGCGAACTCCAACATGCACTCTCTTCTTCTCGCTCCTCCGCCCCAGGACCGGATGGTATCCATGTCCAAATGTTGCTGCATTTATCAACCCATAGCCTGCGTTACCTCCTTCGCCTTTATAATCGAATTTGGACCGACAGTACCTTTCCCAGGCGATGGCGGGAAGCTATTGTCGTTCCCGTTCCGAAACCTGGAAAGGACAAACATCTCCCCTCTAGCTATCGCCCCATTTCTCTCACGAGTAGTGTCTGTAAGGTTTTGGAGCGTATGGTGAATTACCGTTTAGCTTGGTGGCTGGAGTCCCGCAGTCTTAACACCAGCCCAATGCGGATTCCGAAAGCATCGTTCTGCTGTTGACCATCTTGTTGCTCTCTCCACTTATATCATGAACAATTTTCTCCGGAAACGCCAAACGGTAGCAATATTTTTTGATCTGGAGAGGGCGTACGATACCTGTTGGAGGACAGGCATCCTCCGCACACTGTTCTCTTGGGGCTTTAGAGGCCGGCTGCCCCTTTTTCTTCGCGAATTTATGGCAGAGCGCACATTTAGGGTGCGGGTGAACACTACTCTCTCCCGTACTTTCTCCCAAGAAAACGGGGTACCCCAGGGCTCCGTGCTGAGTGTTGTACTGTTTGCCATCGCCATTAATCCAATTATGGATTGTCTCCTTCCTGATGTCTCGGGCTCCCTCTTTGTGGACGATTTTGCGATCTACTACAGCTCTCAACGGACCAGCCTTCTTGAAAGACGTCTTCAAGGATGTCTCGATCGCCTCCACTCGTGGAGCATCGAAACCGGCTTCCGTTTCTCACCCAGTAAGACAGTTTGTGTTAATTTTTGGCGACGTAAGGAGTTTCTTCCGCCCTCCTTACATCTAGGTCCTGTCAACCTTCCGTTTTCCGACGTCGCTAAATTCTTGGGTCTTATGTGTGACAGAAAACTGTGCTGGTCCTCCCACGTTTCCTATCTTTCGGCTCGCTGTCTGCGTTCCCTTAACACCCTCCGTGTCCTGAATGGTACCTCTTGGGGAGCGGACCGAGTGGTCCTTCTCCGCCTCTATCGCGCCTTAGTGCGCTCGAAATTGGATTATGGAAGCATAGTCTACTCCTCTGCTCGGCCGTCTATTCTTCGGCGTCTCGACTCTATCCACCACCGTGGATTACGTTTAGTGTCTGGAGCTTTTTACACCAGCCCTGTGGAAAGCCTTTATGCTGAGACTGCTGAACCTCCGCTGTCCAATCGGCGGGCAGTCCTTCTGAGTCGTTATGCTAGCCATCTGTCTTCCATGCCTGCTAATCCAGCCCATAAACTTTTTTTCGACGCCACCTTTGATGTCGGGTATGCAGGCCGCTCCTCCTCCCTACTACCCCCGGGAGTCCGCTTCCGTCAACTGCTCCATTCTCTTTCCTTCTGCTTTCCTAAAACCTTCTTGACAACTTGGGGTACAGCACCGCCTTGGCTCCGTCCCCGGATTGACTTGCTCAGAGACCTATGACAATTTCCCAAGGATGGTACCCCTACACTTGTTTACCGACGGGCATTTGCTGCTCTATGTGCACAAATGACGGAAGCCACGTTTATTTACACCGATGGCTCGAAAACATCGTTAGGTGTAGGGAGTGCCTATATTGTTCGCGACATCCCAAATCACTTTCGGCTTCCCGACCAGTGTTCGGTTTATACTGCGGAGCTTTACGCTGTTCTCCAGGCTGTCCACTACATCCGCCGCCATCAGCGGATACAGTACGTAATCTGCTCAGATTCTCTCAGCTCTCTCCTAAGTCTCCAAGCTCTTTACCCTGTGCACCCTCTGGTCCACCGGATTCAGGACTGTCTGCGCTTGCTCCACCTGGCGGGCGTCTCAGTGGCGTTCCTCTGGCTCCCAGGACACGCTGGTATCTGTGGAAATGAGGCGGCCGATGTAGCGGCCAAGGCTGCAGTCTCTCTTCCTCGGCCAGCTCTTCAGTCTCTTCCGTTTAGCGATCTACGGAGCGGTTTATGTCGCCAAGTTACTCATTTATGGCATGCGCATTGGTCAACACTTCCCCACAATAAATTGCGGGAAGTGAAAGCCCTTCCTTGCGCTTGGACCTCTTCCTCCCGAACGCGTCGTCGGGAGGAGGTAATTTTAGCTCGACTCCGGATAGGGCACTGTCCTTTCAGTCATCGACATCTTTTAAGCGGTGATCCTCCCCCACTCTGTCCCCACTGCTCTCAGCTCTGGACGGTCAGACACCTTTTAATTGAATGCCCCTATTTTAATCCGTTACGATCCCGTCTACAGCTATCGCCTGATCTATCGTCGATTTTAGCAGATGACACGCGCTCAGCTGACCGCGTTCTACAGTTTATTACTGACAGTGAAATGACGTCAGTCATTTGAAGCTTTTTTTGGGGGGACAACCAACCCCTTTCTATAGTGCACTTTTAAGCATTCCTTCTGCCTTTAGTTTCTCAAATTTTCTGACTTTGTTTCCATTGCTGCTGATTTTAAATTTCGTTTTTTTCCTGTTTTCTACGTCACGGGTTGGGCGCTAATGACCATAGTAGTTTTGTGCCCTAAAACCACAAAAAAAAGTACAATTTTCCATTGTTACAGCCTCTCGATATATTACAGTATCATCCGCAAAAGCCTCAGTGAACTTCAGATGTTATCCACAAGGTCATTTATGTATATTGTGAATAGCAACGGTCCTACGACACTCCCCTGTGGCACACCTGAAATCACTCTCAATTGAGAGAAATCTTCCGAAGTAAGAATGACATGCTGCGTTCTGTTGTCTAGGAACTCTTCACTCCAATCACACTATTGGTCTAATAGCCCATAAGCTCTTATTTTGTTCATTAAACGACTGTGGGGAACTATCGAACACCTTGCGGAAGTCAAGAAAAACGGCATCTACCTGTGAACCCGTGTCTATGGCCCTCTGAGTCTCGTGGACGAATAGTGCGAGCTGGGTTTCACACGATCGTCTTTTTCGAAACCCATGCTGATTCCTACAGAGTAGATTTCTAATCTCCAGAAAAGTCATTATACTCGAACATAATACGTGTTCCAAAATTCTACAACAGATCGACGTTAGAGATATACGTAGGTCTACAGTTCTGCACATCTGTTCGACGTCCCTTCTTGAAAACGGGGATGACCTATGCCCTTTTCTAATCCTCTGGAACGCTACGCTCTTCTAGAGACCCACGGTACACCGCTGCAAGAAGGGGGGCAAGTTGCTTCGCGTACTCTGTGTAAAATCGAACTGGTATCCCATCAGGTCCAGCGGCCTTTCCTCTTTTGAGCGAGTTTAATTGTTTCTCTATCCCTCTGTCGTGTATTTCGATATCTACCATTTTGTCATCTGTGCGACAATCTAAAGAAGGAACTACAGTGCAATCTTCCTCTGTGAAACAGCTTTGGAAAAAGACATTTAGTATTTCGGCCTTTAGTCTGTCATCATCTGATTCAGTAGCATTTTGGTCACGGTGTCTGGACATTTTGTTTTGATCCACCTACCGCTTTGATATAAGACCAAAATTTCTTAGGATTTTCTGCCAAATCAGCACATAGAACTTTCGAATTCATTGAACGCCTCTCGCATAGCCCTGCTCACACTAAATTTCGTTTCGCGTAATTTTCGTTTGTCTGCAAGGCTTTGGCTATGGCTATGTTTATGTTTGGTGTGAAGTTCGTTTTCTAACTCGGTTATTGTACCACGGTGGCTCTTTTCCATCTATTACGATCTTGCTTGGCACATACTCATCTAATGCATATTGTACGATGGTTTTGAACTTTGTCCACAGATCCTCAACACTATCTGTACTTGAGACAAAACTTTTGTGTTGAGACATCACGTACTCTGAAATCTGCTTTTTGTCACTTTTGCTAAACGGAAAAATCTTCCTACCTTTCTTAATATTTCTATTTACGGCTGAAATCATCGATGCAGTAACCGATTTATGATCGCTGATTCCCTGTTCTCTTGAAAGTTTCACCTGTTCTACTGTCACTCAGGTTTTCTTGTTTTATCAGTGAGACACCCATACTGTAAATGGTTCCAGTAATCTGAGCGTATCTTTACAAAGTCATTGAACGACACGTTCGTTCCGACATGTGCTAGGTAAATGTGTTTTAAATTGAAGTTGTCTTATTTGAAGGCTATAATGAGGTTTGTGTTATCCCTAAAAAGCTGTTTGGTGATTCTGGAATATGACTTAGAGAAAATAAATCAGCACCCATATGACGACCGAAACAGAAATATTTTCGAATCTGGTCTTTATTTTCCACGGTAACATCGTCAAATATGAAGACGGTGCTACCGCTTTCACTGAATGTCGTGTATGTGATATCCCTCCCCCTGAATAAGCAAAAGGATTCCGTTCTTCTTCTAATTACGTGTACAGTATTTACCAAATAAAGCTTTTTGACATGCAACAAATTCAGTGCGTATCTCCCTCAAGCCAATAGGCGACTCACAGTACGCTGGTTTTTCACACAAGCATTTCATCTTCATCTTCGTCTAGTTCTCGTTAGGTTTAGCGGCCATGTGCCAACAAAGGTGTTGCTTTAAATCGTCAATGAGTACACAGTGCACACATAGGGAGTTTGAATCGTTGGTTGCCTAGCATAGAGTATGCATACAATGATGTAGTCTGTCCAGCTCGAGACCTATGGCAGAGTGCATCGTATAATTTCATAACTGAGGGATGTCAATGAAATTGGATGACAGTCATGATACAAACACATAATGCACAAATACTTTTATCTGTTGTAATAGGAAGTGTCACACCAGTAAGGCGAATGTCTGGGGGAGAACGAGTTGGATAATACTCTGTAACCAAATGTAGTCATCTGCTGATTGAAATTGACACTTTAACACATTTTCAGAGTTCCACCGGGATGTTGTGTTGACTCTTGAACATCCCTATATTGATCAATGTCGTCCCTTAGGAATTCACACACAAACTGCTGAGGTCATGGGTCGCTAGTCTTACACACTACTTAGCGTAATTTTGTGTACGTGAGCCTGATGGCTGGTCGATCAGCGATCGGCTTATCTTTGGCGCGTCCCCGGGCATGAGCATCTTTGGTTTTTCGGCTGTGGCGCGCGGGACGGCGAGAGGCAGTCGGCGAGAGGCAGTCGGTTTGGGGCGGCCGGTGAGACTGGCGGAGTTGTGGCTCGGGCGTAAGGTAGGTTGCTTCTTCCTTCTGGCAGCCACCGCGAGCGGATGTTCGGCCGGAATGTCTGCAGTTTGTGGTGAGCGTAGTGTGGACAAGTACTCGTAGGATGTGCTCCCAGCCTGACTCTTAGCCTGTGTTATTTGTGGGTGCCGACCCCTTGTCTGTTACTGCTTCCGGGTGTCCTGTAAGATTTCTGTGGCATTCTGTGTTTCTGGCTCAGCCTAGAAAGGGGAAAGATTTGTAGCTCAACTGGAAAGGGGGGTGTGTTCGATTGGACATCTTTTGGAATTCCTTAATGCTGTAATTTAAACAATTTCTTTTTTATATATTCTTTCAGAATTAGCACCTGTTTCTTTGGGACACTGCAGTTCAAACAGGAGTGGCGTAATGTTAATGAGTATTTGTTATTCATGAAATGAAGTTTATTTAATGTCTCGCTGTTTTCTGGGGCACGCATGTTATTGAACTCATTTTGAAGTGTTCTGTCAGGTGAAGACTGCTCCCCACTTCAGTGTATATTCTTTTTAGTAGTATTGTAAGGTTTTTTGGATATTTGTCAGTGGGGTGTATTGATTCATTTTGTTTCTCTGTTTCTTTTGAATTATGGAGAATTGTTCAGTTTATCTGGTTACTGGCTTAACTCGCGCTTCACGCACTAAATCAGCTGATATTGAAATTGATATCAGAGATTAAAAAGACAGATTCAGATGTAACTTCATTTATGTTGTTTGACATAAATGTGTTGGATTGACCTTAATGAATTACGTGCAGTCGAAGTAAGGGACCCAGTCCTTCATTAGTGCTTAACAGTGGCGTGTGGTTCGGGTTGTGAACCCCGTGCTCGGATCAGTATGGACAACAAACACCCGAACCTCCGGCGGAAAGGGCCACGCGATTCGTGTCATGGCGCCTCTAACCTCGCAGCCACTACGTCAGCATTGGGAGAAAAAGGTCGTTAGAATGAAATAAGGGAAATCAGAGCTCGCACGGCAAGATATAGGTGTTCTTTACTACTGCAATCTCGAACAGAGCACGGAAAACACGAATTATTGTGGAGGTGGTTCGATGACCCCTCTGCCAGGCACTTACGTGTGTAGATGTGTAGTAGTTTTGTAACCTTCGTATATGTATTGCCATCTACGTCATCTCTCCAGAGTGTATTTGGTAACTGTTGTGTTTCGAAGGGACGCTGATACTTGCACACGTCGTATCAACAGGTGCCACATATGCCTGTCTGTGTTTCCGCACCAGTCACAGATTTGCCCCACTTGAGCAGACACTCACCACATCTTCCTCGGCCTGTTGCGATGCTGTTGAGGGTGATATCCCACATTATATATATATATATATATATATCCGTTTCTGGACACATCCCCCTGGGTGTGTTTTGTGGTCGGATCTTAGCTGGAGGCGTGTGAGGAGGGAAGAGGTGGCTGCCTTGGCGTGGAGACAGTTCGGCTCGGCTGGGGTTCTTTGCGTCTGGACGCAGAGTGGGAAGGCCGGACCGTGATTTTGCGGTTAACAGTGTGGACAGCAGCGTGGTGAGCCGTTTAACTTGATTCGCAAGGGGAGCAAAATCTCGCCTGTTGTACTTTGTCGAGCCCGAGTTTGAAATACCTTCTATGTGCGGCGGGATGTCATTTCGTCCTCTCTCTCGGTCGCTGGGATTGCTATCCTCGTTGACCGTCCCACGGATGTATATCGATGGGCTACGCTGCTCTCCGTACTCTACGAGACGCCGGTGATGGAAGTGCGTCGTTCAGTGGCACGTTAGTCTGGGTGCTTAATGTTTGATCTTCAAATGCATACTCTTAAAGTGGCACTCCTTAGTTTGCCTTGCTCAGTTACATTGGGGTTTATTTTGTCTTGCGGTGCTTCCGCTTTCCGTTAACGAAGGTTAAGCTCGTTTCGGCACTCCGTACGACGCTTGGCACCTCAGCAGGCGGGTCGGAGCCACCTTCGCGACTAAAGGGAAGCCTTTGGACTGAGAGGTCTCGTGTTTTGCATATTGTTCATAAATTGTTCTTTTGGTATTAAGTTGGCTGAGGTTTCTTATGGATTTCCCGGCATTTGGTCTGTTGTCCGGCCCGGGCTAGGTCTCGTTATTTTAAAAGTCTGTCCTTGTTTTGGCTTAGTACGATTTTGGTTTACTGCCTGGTGGTTCTGGTAGTACTCCGGGTCGCTGTGGTTGTGTTGCATTCTGTAAGGGGCTGCGTCCTCGGAGCCGTGGAGCACCGTTTGTGTGAACTGCTTCACTGGGGAGCACTAATCGGGCCATTCTAGGTCCTCTGTATCATTCAATGATTTTATTATTATTTTAAAGTACCATTATCACTTAAATGATTTAATTCTTGTTGCGTTAATTGCAACTTGGGTACTGACAAATTTAGTAGTGTAATTACGGAAGATTTAATAGTAGCACATTCCCCTTTACCTGTTTTGTAGTCTGTTAATTACCAAAAGACCTTAAGCTCGTTGTCATATGTGATTTTCTTAAATTACTGTATTTTTGTCATGTTATTGTTTTTTAATTTGCCGGTCAGTGGTGTAGTGTTCAAAGTATTAAAATGTTTCAGGTAGCTGTTACTTGGGTGGAACACGCGGAACCGCACCGGAGAGAGTAGTTGCGTGCTGGCGCGGCCTGGTGTCCGTTGTTTGTTTTGGTGCACCTGAGTTAAGTATTGTGTTGCCTCCTCCCTTGCGGCCCCATTGTGTTCTTCTCATAAACATTTCCTTCTAGGCTTTTTAGTTAATTTTATGCTAGTATATTAATTTCTTACATTGGTAGCATTATGCGGCCTTCATTGTGCACACCGTTTGTCATAGCGGAGTTGATGTGCCATTGTAATTTCTTAAACTCCATTGTGTGTGCCCTTTGTGATACATATTGTCATAACAATTTCAATATGGCAATTATAATGTCTCATATATCATGATGTGTGTGTGTAATGGTGCAATAAATGGAGGCATGAAGGGCGCCAAAAACAGAAATAAGAATCCTCCTTTCTTGTCCCTATTGGTACGCTATCCTTGTACTTCTGTTGGTAAGCCACAACAGAGGGTAATCCAAATTGCCTGAGGGTGACCATATCCACGGGATTTGCTCTGGGTGTAGGGAAGTTTCAAGTATTGTGGAGGACAGTTTCGTTGCCAACAGTGTTCCTATTAATCGACGGGATTGAATTCAGTGTCCGTGAGAGTCCTGGCTATGATAAGAGTGGGATGCCTCGATCTTTGCTGATAACACAAACCTTCCAGCATTGAACGAAGTCTTCTTCGCTCCGCACGGAATACAGTCTTCTGGTATTCGCGCGCTACTGCGTTCTTCCAACTGGTATTAGGAAATGGATTCATTAAGTTCTATGTACAGTCTGACATAAAAACTGACAGCCGGCCGGCCGCCACAGAGACTAAGTCCGAGTCGTTCAGTTAAGGTGGCCAATAAAACTGACCGCCCCTGACAACCAAGTCCGGCCATCTGCACAATCTGGCAACACTGTAAGATGGGGAAGAGTTGGGAGGAAGTGTTGTCTACTTCCGAGTCGATACGGCTGGAGTGAGCCCGTGGTCTTGCGCTAACCGTCGTGCATTGTAAACTTCAGAGTCGCATGTTCGCGTCCAACTGATTTTTTTTAATCACATTTCGGTCTAAAGTTATGAGTGATTGAACATCGAAGACAATTCGCTTAAGATTCTACCACCCGCAGTAACAAGTATTCCAGAAACAATTCCGCAGTACAGCTCGTGGCTGCGTCGCGATCACAACAGCTTACGCTCGGGCGTTTCCTGGCGCTGCAGCGGCCACCGGCCAGACGCCACCCGCCGCCCGAAATTCGGCGCCGCCCAGGTGAACGCGGCGCCACGCTGTGTATATATCAACTGTCATTTTCGAATTTGAAGTTCTAGTTATCATCTTGCAGTTAAGCATAGGATTTTGCATACCTGAAAATCATGAACTACAGTTAAACGTTGTGTTGCAGATGTTACTCCTTTTTCCACTTGCAGCTCAATTTTACAATGCTTACTTTTGGTGTAACAGAGGGGTGAATGTAGAGGAGGCAGGGAGAAAGATGTGAACTGTGCGTGGAGCGAGTGCCTTTGGGAAAAATACGCCAGAAAAAGATATTGTTTCAACAAAGATCGTTCTGGCATGAATGATTTTCCACATTAAGGAAGTCTCGACTACTGATGTATGTGACAGATTACCAATTTACCATCATGCGACATTTGCATTCAACAGGCAAAGTTCAGAAGTCTGGTGTAGCAGTACTGCATGCTCTAATTCGAAACAACAAAAATCAACGGAGTGCCTATTATTGAACGTCATCAGGTCGCTCATTGAGCATTCCTACGCAGTACTGTTACTGGTGACGCGTTATGATGCCTTTATCGCTAACTTCCTACGAAGAAATGAAAGGCTGAGCCCCACCAAAAGACGTAGACTAGAGCAAAGAGTATTGTGAACATAATATTTTACATTTCATAGCTCCATAAGTGTGTTATGGACTACGAATTCTGCCCCAAGGGGTGTGCGCAACACAGCTGGAATTTGTTGTCAACAACTGAGACACCTTTTGGTCGCAGTGTAAGAAAGTCGAGCAACAAAACTAAATCACCTGTGCTACTGCATGATAACTCATTCTGTTGACTTGAGAAACAAAACTATCCAGGAGATCGAGAGACTACTTTCCTATCACACTTGTATTGATACGGAAGTCCTCTCTCAAGCACTTGTCACTCTCGTCATACATTCGTAAAATATTACCTTTCCCGCTCTTGATCGATCAACCGTCAAGGCAATTCATTTCTAGACGACAATACTCTTGCAACTACTATGGTTTAATGACATCGTTAAAACAAGTAGGTTTCTACTGGCGTAGAATTTGTGAACAACTGTTGCATTGTCAGATTGTTGTAGATATTGTGAAAGAAAATTCAGCTGCTGATTACTAAACGCAACAGTAATCGTCAAAGAGAAATTAAACTAATGGAAAATGCAAATAAAATATTCACTTTACTAATACAAATTAAATTCAGCTTACTACAGACACATCACGACGGTAGTCTATCTTAATAAAGCATTAAGTTCAAAAATGGTTCAAAGGTCTCTGAGCACTATGGTACTTAACTTCTGAGGTCATCAGTCCCCTAGAACTTAGATTTAACTAGTTGTAACCTAAAGACATCACACACATCCATGCCCGAGGCAGGAGTCGAACCTGCATCCGTAGTGGTCGCGCGGTTCGGTGGCGTTCCTCTGGCTCCCGGGACACGCTGGTATCTGTGGGAATGAGGCGGCCGATATAGCGGCCAAGGCTGCAGTCTCTCTTCCTCGGCCAGCTACTCAGTCGCTTCCCTTCACCGATCTACGGAGCGGTTTATGTCGCCAAGTTGCTCATTTATGGCATGCGCATTGGTCAACACTTCCCCATAATAAAGTGCGGGAAGTGAAAGCCCTTCCTTGCGCTTGGACCTCTTCTTCCCGAACGCGTCGTCGGGAGGAGGTAATTTTAGCTCGACTCCGGATAGGGCACTGTCTTTTTAGCCACCGACATCTTTTAAGCGGCGATCCTCCCCCACTCTGTCCCCACTGCTCTCAGCTGTGGACGGTCAGACACCTTTTAATTGGATGCCCCTATTTTAATCCGTTACGCTCCCGTCTACAGCTATCGCCTGATCTATCGTCGATTTTAGCAGATGACACGCGCTCAGCCGACCGCGTTCTCCAGTTTATTAGTGACAGTGAAATGACGTCAGTCATTTGAAGCTTTTTTTGGGGACAACCAACCCCTTTCTGTAGTGGATTTTTAAGCATTCCTTCTACTTTTAGTTTCTCAAATTTTATGACTTTGTTCCCATTGCTGCTGGTTTTAAATTTCGGTTTTTTCCTGTTTCCTAAGTCACGGGCTGGGCGCTAATGACCATAGAAGTTTTGCGCCCTAAAACCACCAAAAAAAATTCCCAAGCTGAGGCATATTACAAGTGTTAAAATCACTCGGGCAGATTTATTTTTTAATACGTAAAGTAAGTTGCTAATAACTTTGAGTGTGAGGTTATTGGAGTTATTTTTAAATATAGTATAGTTAACATAAAGACCAACTAATACTTCAGTAATCCTGCCGAGATAAAGTTTAAGGGCGAACATCTAGATCGTGAGGCCAGTATGAAGTCTCAGGCACTGGAAAAGGAATTGCAACTAAGTTTAAAATGTATAGGCCCTATGTAAGAAGTGACTGGATTGGAGCAAGCAAGTTGAACAATTCACAGCGGTTTTGTGTCACCATATCCTTCAAAATACAGCTACATTTAGGGAATAACATATGCATAAAACAGATATTAAAATTTTTCACATTGAAATGGGAGTCTTTACCCAAGTTGAAATGTTAAACTTCATCTCCAAATTTAATCTTTCTAATAAACTTGTCTGCAGCCCTTGCTCTTAATTTGGTTCAAAGAAAGACACTGGGTGTTGGAAAGGTACATTCTCACCCTGTGAACTTACCTGCAACTGCAGGAACAAACTTCATTAAATTCTTCAGTTTTAGCTTTGTAAGGGCCTTAGCAGTGCATTAGCAAGTGGTCTCGGGAAATGCTAGTGAGTACAGTGAGCAGTGAGTGGCTCTTGCAGGGGATATGTGCTCATGGTCACAGTCAGATGGCATTTCGTGAAGGTGTTCAGTAAATTGTTGTTGTGGTCTTCAGTCCTGAGACTGGTTTGATGCAGCTCTCGATGCTACTCTATCCTGTGCAAGCTGCTTCATCTCCCAGTACCTACTAAAGCCTACATCCTTCTGAATTCAGTAAATTATAAGTGTGCAAATATGTGGTGGAAGCTACTGTATTCTGTTGAAATTCAAATAGATTTTATTTATCTATGGTTTTACATGTGGCATTGCCAGTAAATATTAAATCATATAATGTTGGTGTAAATACAGTTACATTGTTATTAAGACAAGCTGTTTCTTCCACATACTTAATTCAGTGTTTCAAGTTACACAGACTGCAAATATTTAAAAAAGTTACAACTTGCATTATTACAACACATTTTTAATAAAAGATCTGTGTTATAGGAAGCATTTTCCTTTTGGTATTTATCTACAATATTTTACTGACAAATTCATAAAAATGAGCATTTGCTGAGCTGGAAACTTCTCTTGCGTTCTGGCATTGGCCCACGGTCTGAACGAAAACCAGCTCCTCAAAACTGTGTGCAGTTGTTTTGCTACATGTTAAATATTTTATGTTGCAGTCTTGAGGGATCCTTCCCCTCCTCCTTGAATCTTGGGTTCGCCTCGTCAGGTTACATGAAACACTTGTACATGTTTGTTTTGCTCATACTTGTACAACATTTCACATGCCCCACATACTATTGGATGAGTAATAAAATCTCAACAGTTTTAGTCCTCTCAAAGTGCAGGTGGCTCTTTTAATTGCATTAATTAAAAGTTCTAAATAACAGAGCAAAATTTGCTAGTTGGGATGGTTCATTTTTAGCAGGAGACAGGAACGTACATGTACATATATCTACAATCAACAACAAAAAACGAAAATAATCACTGCATTTGGAACAAATTTTTCAAACTACCAAACTTGCATGGGTTCCACCGCTGGTCATGGCTCTTTCTGGTTTTTTGGTCTTAAATTTGGTTGGTATTCTTTGCTCATTCCAGTTTTGATCGACATGTTTTCACAAAGTTTATTATGTAAAAGATATCACACAACAGATTATAGTATGTCTACATCATCACACATAATCAACTGTTATTACATACATAGAATTTTTTTCCTTCAGCCTAAGCTCATGTAATATTCTAGATAGTATGCCTGTTATTTTTCAAGTGAGGACAGTCAGTCAATGATAATCCAAGTCGAGGTGATCAAGATAATACTTCCAGTATTTAAAGTAGGTTTTAGTGTAAAGAAATGCTATGTTTCAGAAATAACTTACATTCACTCACCATTTTAATCATTACAAAGCTTTGTGCCTTAATGGTATCAAATCAGTAACTGTGCTCCATCCAAGTCAGACATATTGCTACCAGTATGACCTGTTCCTCTGTCACCTTTCTGTAGACAAATGAATGAACAAATAGTTGACGATCTATAAGATTTAAATGTAGTAGTGGGTGATGATGAAATTCTGGTTAAAAATGTGGTCTCTGAAGCATTAAATTGTTAATTACTGTGCATGTATCAACAAAACTAAATCTGTGTTTCCAACAAATAGAAATTAACATAACAAAGACCATTGATATCACTTCCAAGACTGGCATAAATGTGAGTTACATCTCTAGCATCAAAAGATTGACAAAGAAAACACAGTGAAATACTTGCAGTAAGTGAAAAGTATCTGCAACAAAAGATAAATGACTTGTTTGTCATACACTGTGGGCTTACACTATAAAGGCTCACAAAAAAAGTAAATTTTAGTAAGGATTATGCTCTGTTATAATGTATTGCACTAAAATATCATTCTTCAATATTGTTTTGACAGATCAACATATACTATAACACTTAACTTTGCACAGTTACAAAGTGAATGAAATAAAATGTTTGGGCTCCGATTCATGTTCCTAGTCATATCCCATACGTCCTAAATAACTTATTCTGGCAAAATTATTCTTAGCATGAATTTAGCAAAATGTAAAATATGTGAGCATTTTGGTGTTTCATAATCATCATAAAGTTACGTGGTCTTGTTTGCTTTCATGGAGGTAACTAGGCACTTTCAACACAACCAAACCTCACACAGGTCCAGAATTTTCTGCAACAGAGTGTATGCATGTAAGAAACATATTGAAGAGGATAATTATTCTTGTTCATGTACAACTATTCTGATTATGAGCAGTTTAACAATGTACTGCGTTCTAATGCTGTATCACTTACCAGCAACAGTGTCTAATCACAGGTACCATTGGCATTCAGAAATATTAGTTTTTCTGTATTCGATGGCTTGAGGTGGGTTCTTCTGTCTTTTATTAAATGTCCTGTGCCTTGTGACAGGGTCTTCGCAAAAACTGAAGTTGCTACAACATTAAATCTCTCTTGGACTACTTTTGCAATGGTTTGGCGTGGTGGTAACAAAATCAGTAAATATGCCCAAGGATCTTCATTTCTACTGATAACTGAGCTGTCAACATACCTTTGAACCTCTACAATAGCACATGACTGTACTGTGCCCTGTGGCTGTGCATGTTTCACTAACTTATCAAATATGCCCCACACAGAGAAGGACTCAGTTGCCAAATTATTTGGCTCAACAGATTGTGAACGCTGAATACCTACTGGCCTACATTTTTCCAGTTTCTGGGCAACAATATTAACTGTTTCTTCGTGTTGTCTGCTGGATCCACGTTTCAAATTGCTGGCATTTCAGAACCAGGGTAGCAAGGCAATGGATTTGCTCTGCTCAAGATTCGAAAACCGGTTTGTAAGCCCCTCTTTGAGTGCATCAACATCTTTCATTGAAACTTCATGCAACTGCATTTCGGCTATTTCGTCACACACTGCCAGAAGGCCACGTGTCAGGACTATAACCTGAAAATTTAGACAAATATGCTAACTACACAACACATAAGAAAAGTACACAATAAAATGACATTGAACGTACATGAGCCAAATAAAGTAAATTATTAACTTACCAAGCTGCCAGTTGGGTACTCCTCTGCACTGAGCTGCCTCGAAACCTGCTCAAACGGTTTCAAAATCGAACAGAGTGCGGAGCAGATTTCCCACTCATCATTTGACTGTAACAGGCCCACAGAACTTCCGTCACTAAGGGCAACTGTATTTTTCACTGCCTCTGACAATTCAACAATACGTTCCAACATAACAGGGTTGAATTCCACCTTGTGGGCAAGTCCTGGATCAATTTCTTGATGTTTACTTTGCCACTGTTCTGTCGGCATGTTAAGAGCCGCGCTGTTGCACTGCTGCTCCTCCTTTAAAAAAAAACTGTTGTGACTTTCTGAACATTTGTAAGTGCATCCTGCACAACTAAATTAAGAGTACGAGCATAACAACCAAAATGTTTCCACTTGAGAATGGTGGAAACAGACAATGCACCAAATATGAAAAATGCTGTGACCACCATTAAAATTTTGTCACCAAGACTGATTAAATTTGTAATTTTAAAGCTGTGTACAAATTTGTACTGCTGGAATACGGTCATTTCAGTGGTGCCGATACCAGCTCAGACTATAATCTGTCTCATTAGAAGCTGACATCCAGAAATCTGTCAAGTCACAGCCGAGTAACTTTAACAACACTTCATAAATGAACAATTCAGATTGTCTTTATGCCTTGCAGAAGCAAATGAGAAAGTACAAAAAAAGATGCATGTGCTGCTGGCAACATCACGTTTGTTACAGTCCTTCTACTCGGTATTTCATAAGCGGGATTCAATGCATGTACAAAACTACGAAATCCTGAGTATTATCACTGTAATTATTATTTTATTACCATTATGTTGTTGTTGTTGTCGTCGTCGTCGTCGTCTTCAGTCTTGACACTGGTTTGATGCAGCTCTGCACGCTACTCTATCCTGTGCAAGCTTCATCTCCCAGTACTTACTGCAGCCTACATCCTTCTGAATCTGCTTAGTGTATTCATCTCTTGGTCTCCCTGTACGATTTTTACCCTCCACGCTGCCCTCCAATACTAAATTGGTGATCCCTTGATGCCTCAGAACATGTCCTACCAACCGGTCCCTTCACATAAATACTTGAATACATAAAAGCAAAATATAATTATGCAACACATTGACGACGCCAATTGTATGGATGTGGTGTGCGTACTGTAAGACCTTCGGTACAGACACCATCAGATTATTTGACTTGCCGCTCTATCCCCCCCCCCCCCCCCCTGCGGGTCCAGGGGTTAGAATAGGCCCGAGGTATTCCTGCCTGTCGTTAGAGGCGACTAAAAGGAGTCCCTCCCCCTCAAGGGGGTAGTTAGCGCCTGCGTCCGGAGACGGACGGTTCCACGACCTATATTTGCGGACAATTTGGTTTTTCACTTCTTCTGGTTTCTTCCTTCCTTTGGTTGGTTCCTTTCTTTGTTCTTCTCCATCTCACTGTCTTACTTACTCTTCTCCTTGCCTCCTCCTCCTTGCCTCCTCCTCCTTGCCTCCTCCTCCTTGCCTCCTCCTCCTTGCCTCCTCCTCCTTGCCTCCTCCTCCTTGCCTCCTCCTCCTTGCCTCCTCCTCCTCCTTGCCTCCTCTGGTCTCCGCCTCGGCGTTTGAGACAGTCTGTCCTCTCTCCCTCTCTCTTCTTTTTCCTCTTCTTCCTTCCTCCCTGTGCAAGCCTGAGGGCCGACCCACGCGTTAGCATGCGTAGCCGGTGACGGGGTAACGCGTAATTCCCTGCCCTGGGTAGACAAGTAAGGCACGCACGTACCCCTGGTAAAGGCCAGGCCCAGGGAGGGGTGCTTGCCTGAGCTGATACCTTCTGACCATGCCGATTGGTCCCTCCGTCTGTTTCTCGGGAGGTGTGACCTGAGGTGTAAACATTCACCTAAGGCGGGAGCGCCCTCTGATAGGGTCCCCACAAGGAAGGAGCGCGCTGTCGGAGACGCTGGCAATCATGGGGGATTCCTCCGCAGTGGATTTCTCTTCTCCTCTCTAGACGTCCGCCCACAAACGGAAACTTGACCAGCCACCAGTGACAAACATACTACCACCTGCCCCACCGTTCCTCACAGTTTCTCGATCTGAGGACAGAAAGGATTTTTCCTCTGTCAACCCTTTCGTTATCCAGAAGGGCGTAGATGCCATACCCGGATTTGTCAAGTCTTGTACCAGGTTGCGTAATGGTACCTTGTTAATAGAAACTGAGAGCACCTTTCAGGCGCACAAACTGCTTTGGGCCACACTCCTGTACACGTTCCCTGTCCGGGTGGAGGCTCACCGCACTTTGAATTCGTCTCGTGGTGTGGTATACACTAGATCACTCGACGGATTGACTGACGAGGAGATTCAGTCTTTTCTCGCTGAGCAGGGCGCGACGGCTGTCCATAGGGTCATGAAAATGGTCACCAATGACCTTGTACTGACCCGGACACTTTTCTTGACCTTTGATAGTATACAGTCCCCGTCGCGCATCAAAACGGGCTACGAGGTTATTTCTGTTCACCCCTATGTCCCGACACCTATGCGCTGCTACCAGTGTCATTGTTTTAATCACACTCGCCAGTCTTGTTCCAATGCGTCTAAATGTGTCACTCGTGGCAGGGATGCCCATGAGGGTGACTGTCCACCTCCGTCTCCTCGTTATGTGAACTGTCAGGGTGACCATGCAGCGTCCTCCCGCGACTGCCCCATCTACAAGGAAGAACGCTGTATACAGGAAATTCGGGTCAAAGAGAAAGTGTCCACCTCGGCTGCTCGCAAGCTATTGGCTAGTAGGAAGCCCACGCTGCTCCCAGCGGGGAAATACAGTAGTGTCCTCGCCTCGCCTCGCCTCGCCTCTCCTCGGACTACCAGGGAGGTGGCAACCCAGACATGCGATCTGACCTTCAGCACCACGGTCGTCCGTTCGGCCAGTGCTAAGATCGCGCGGTCGACGTCTCCTCTTCCTCCCATCACCCCTCAGACACAAGCACCTTCATCAGCTTCTGCAAAGACGAAGACCCAGAAGTCAGGCCTTCAAGAAGGAACCGTCCCGTGCAGACTTCCTACGTACCTCGAACTCCCAGCCGTCTACCAGTACTTCCACCAAACGACCTTCCAAGAAGGCTCATAGGAATCACAGTTCTCCTTCTCCGCCACGGCGCATTTCTTCTCCTGCGCCACCCAGCAGTTGCCGCCCCAGGCCGTCATCCGTTTCGCCTGGCAGCACCGCTGGTAGCCTACCATGTGGTCGTTCACCGGCGGAGGAAGCTCCCCCTCCCTGCCATCTTACCAAGATGGCCGATGAACCTATAGTAGCAATGGACGATGACTGTCCGCCTACTGATAGCGGCGGCAGTGCTCGCTCGAAGCCAGGCCCTCAGCAGCCTTAGAGGTGACCCCTTCTTTCATCTTAGTTTTCTTCTTACGATGGCACTTATTCACTGGGATATTCGCAGCATTCGCTCCAACCGAGAGGACTTGAAGTTGCTGCTCCACTCGTCGTAGCCCTCCAGGAAACGAAGCTACGCCCATGCGATCAAATGCCTCAGCACACTACACCTCTGTGCGTTTTGACCTACCCCCTGTGGTAGGTATTACGTCTCATGGAGGGGTTATGTTGCTGATCTGGGATGATATTTACTATGATCCCATCACATTGCACACCAGCCTGTAGGCAGTTGCCGTTCGAATTACTCTCCCCACTTTTACATTTTCCATTTGTACCGTTTACACTCCATCGTCATCTGCCGTTACCAGGGCAGACATGATGCAACTTATTGCTCAGCTACCTGCACCATTTTTGTTAACTGGAGACTTCAATGCCCACCATCCCCTTTGGGGCTCTCCAGCATCCTGCCCGAGGGGCTCCCTGTTAGCAGACCTTTTCAACCAGCTCAATCTTGTCTGCCTCAATACTGGCGCCCCTACTTTTCTTTCGGACACATCTCACACCTATTCCCATTTAGACCCCTCTATATGTACTACCCATCTTGCACGCCGGTTTGAGTGGTATGCACTTTCTGATACATATTCGAGCGACCACTTCCCGTGTGTTATCCATCTCCTGCAGCATACCCCCTCTCCGTGCTCATCTAGTTGGACCATCTCCAAAGCAGACGGGGGCTCTTCTCTTCCACGGCGACCTTTCAGGATCAAACCTATACAAGCTGCGATCGTCAGGTCGCACACCTCACGGAAGTCATTCTCACTGCTGCTGAATATTCCATCCCTCACCCTACTTCTTCTCCACGTCGCGTACCGGTCCCCTGGTGGACTGCAGCATGTAGAGACGCTTCGCGTGCTCGTCGACGTGCTTTACGCACCTTTAAACGCCACCCTACAGTGGCAAATTGTATCAATTATAAACGATTACGTGCGCAGTGTCATCGTATTATTAAAGAAAGCAAGAAAGCCAGCTGGGCTGCTTTCACAAGCACCTTCAACAGTTTTACTCCTTCTGTTGTCTGGGGTAGCCTGCGCCGGCTATCTGGTACTAAGGTCCACTCACCAGTTTCTGGCTTGACGGTCGCGAATGACGTCCTTGTGGCCCCTGAGGATGTCTCCAATGCCTTCGGCCGCTTTTTCGCAGAGGTTTCGAGCTCCGCTCATTACCACCCTGCCTTCCTACCCCGCAAACGGGCAGAGGAGGCTAGGCCACCTAACTTCCGCTCCTCGAATCGTGAAAGTTATAATGCCCCATTCACCATGTGGGAACTCGAAAATGCACTTGCCCGGTCACGGTCCGCCGCTCCAGGGCCTGATTCTATTCATATTCAGATGCTGAAGAACCTTTCTCCTGCGGGTAAAGGTTTCCTTCTTCGTACTTACAATCGCATCTGGATTGAGGGACATGTTCCCGCATGCTGGCGCGAGTCTACTGTTGTACCGATTCCTAAGCCGGGGAAGGACAAGCACTTGCCTTCCAGTTATCGACCCATCTCGCTTACCAGCTGTGTCTGTAGGGTGATGGAGCGAATGGTTAACTCTCGTTTGGTTTGGCTGCTCGTATCTCGACGCCTACTTACCAATGTACAATGTAGATTTCGTAGCCGCCCCTCTGTTGGCCATCTGGTTACCTTGTCGACCTTCATTATGAATAACTTCTTGCGGAAGCTCCCGACCGCAGCTTTGTTCTTTGATTTGGAGAAGGCTTACGACACCTGTTGGAGGGCGGGCATTCTCCGCACCATGCATACATGGGGCCTTCGCGGTCGCCTTCCTCTTTTTATTCGTTCCTTTTTAATGGATCGACAGTTCAGGGTACGTGTGGGTTCTGTCCTGTCCGACACCTTTCGCCAGGAGAATGGGGTGCCACAGGGCTCAGTTTTGAGCGTCGCTCTCTTCGCCATCGCGATCAATCCAATAATGGATTGCCTCCCAGCTGATGTATCAGGCTCCCTCTTCGTGGACGATTTTACCATCTATTGCAGCGCGCAGCGTACATGTTTCCTGGAGTGCTGTCTTCAGCGTTCTCTTGACCGTCTTTACTCCTGGAGTGTCGCCAATGGCTTCCGTTTTTCTGCCGAGAAGACGGTCTGTATTAACTTCTGGCGCTACAAAGAGTTTCTCCCACCGTCCTTACGACTCGGTCCCTTTGCTCTCCCATTCGTGGAGACAACAAAATTTTTAGGTCTTACATTTGACAGAAAACTTAGCTGGTCTCCACATGTCATATTTGGCTGCCCGTTGTGCCACTGAGAACACGGACATTTAGAGAACGGGTACGTCGTGAGGAGCGGATCGAACCATCCTACTTCGCCTATATCGGTCGATCGTCCGCTCAAAGCTGGATTATGGGAGCTTCGTATACTCCTCTGCACGGCCGTCCATCTTACGCCGCCTCAACTCCATACAACATCGGGGTTTACGTCTTGCGATCGGAGCATTTTATACTAGTCCCATCGAGAGTCTTCCTGCTGAAGCCGGTGAATTGCCACTCACCTACCGGCGCGATATACTGCTGTGTCGGTATGCCTGTCGGCTACTGTCAATGCCCGACCACCCGTCTTATCGTTCCTTTTTTGACGACTCTCGACCGTCAATACGAGTTGTATGTGTCTGCCCTGCTACCCCCTGGAGTTCGCTTTCGTCGCCTCCTTCAACACCTTAATTTTTCACTCCCTGCAACCTTTCGAGTGGGCGAGAGCCACACGCCACCTTGGCTCCAGGCTCAGGTTCGCGTTCACCTTGACCTCAGCTCGCTCCCAAAGGAGGTTACCCCCGGTTCGGTATACCACTCCCGTTTTGTCGAACTTCGTTCGAAGTTGATTAATATGACCTTCTTTTATACAGATGGTTCTAAGACCAATGACGGCGTCGGGTGTTCTTTTATTGTCGGGGCACAAAGTTTCAAATACCGGCTCCGTGGTCATTTTTCGGTCTTCACAGCTTAGCTCTTTGCCCTCTACCAGGCTGTTCTTTAAATCTGCCACAACCGACATTCTGCTTACGTCATCTGCTCTGATTCCCTGAGCGCCATCCAGAGCCTCAGTGATCTGTATCCGGTTCACCCTTTCGTGCACCGGATCCAACGCTCTCTTCAGCTGCTGGCGGACGACGGTTCTCCAGTTACTTTTATGTGGGTTCCTGGCCGTGTCGGTATCCTTGGGATCGAAGCTGCAGATGCCGCGGCCAAGGCTGCGGTCCTCCAGCCTCGGACAGCTTCTTGTTGTGTGCCTTCATCTGATTGTAGCAGGGTCATTTGTCGGCACATTTTATAGCTGTGGCATGCCGATTGGGCGCCACTTACGGACAACAAGCTTCGGGCCTCGAAACCTCTCCCCACGGCTCGGACGACCTCTTCACGCCCTTCACGTCCCCCTGCGGGTCCGGGGTAAGAATAGGCCCGAGGTATTCCTGCCTGTCGTAAGAGGCGACTAAAAGGAGTTTCAACCGTTTCGGCCTTCTATGTGATGGTCCCCCTTGGGGTTTGACCTCCATTTTTCAAAATTCTACAGAAGTACGAGCCTTTTGGGGAAGGACACCTTACATGGTGTACCACTGGTCCTAAGTGCACTAAGACCTTGGCACTCAGCATTGCACCGGCGTTGTAACCATACCCACTATTCCTCAAATTGGGCCTAAACGCCTGATGGGTTGTCAAAGTTACGCCCATAGTGCATCTCCATCTGCACCAGCGATCATGATGGACTTTCCATGGCACCAGAAATCCAGCACGGTAGCCAGCCCGTTGTGGTGGGGTCGTCATGTACCCTCTAGGTTGTAGCCCCCTGACAACACAGGGATCGTACTGCCGATACCTGAGCTGCACCCTCCCCACGATGGCCAAGGAGTAGATGCCCGTCTCCTTGGGGCATCAGGACTCCCGGCAATGGTCATCCTGCCAGGTGCCCCTTGCTGCGGCTGGGTGGTGCCCATGGGGAGAGCCCCTGGTCGGAGTGGGTGGTATCGGGGCGGACGTTTCGCAGATGAAACGTCAACACGTATCAGGTCGCTCTGCGGCCGAGTCTTTCAAAAGAAAAGGTACCGTTTCTAGTTCTGGTTCTCCTGCCCTTTCCCCCTTGGCCACTCCATGGGAGGAGGGACAGGCCCGCCGGCTTGGGGCGAAGTACTTCCCCCGCTATTTGGTCTGTTCTCGAACCGATGGGGGGACGTTCGCCACCTCCAAGCCCATGTTCTTTGTTCAGCACATTGAGGACGTCTTCAGGGAAATCGAGGCTCTCAGCAAGATGCGATCAGGGTCCGTTCTTATCAAGACCACCTCTGCCACACAGTCGGCGGCACTCCAGGCGTGCGACCGCCTAGGGGACATCCCAGTATCCATTGTCCCACATCTGGCACTAAATAGGACGCAGGGAGTTATTTTTCATCGTGACCTCCTGCTACAATCTGATGAGGAGCTCAGGGCCAACCTGGAGCGCCGCGGCGTGCATTTCGTCCGGCGAGTCCAGCGCGGCCCCAAAGACGGTCGCATCGACACTGGGGCCTTTATCCTTGCCTTCGAGGGGGACGTTCTCCCAGAGAAGGTAAAGGTGATGTGCTACCGGTGCGACGTGCAACCTTACGTCCCGCCTCCTATGCGCTGTTTTAGGGGTTTGCGCTTTGGGCACATGTCTTCCCGGTGTGAGGCTGAGCCCCTTTGTGGCGATTGTGGACGTCCTCTTCGTGAGGAACATACATGCACCCCAACAACCTCGGTGCGTAAATTGTCCTGGCGTCCACTCGCCTAGATCCTCAGACTGCCCCGCCTATCAGAAGGAGAAGAAGATACAAGAAATCAAAACTTTGGATCGGCTCTCTTATTCTGAGGCCCGGAAGAAGTACGACCGCCTCCATCCCGTGTCATTGACCACGTCGTTCGCCTCAGTTGTGTCCACTCCTTCCGCGGTATCCTCACCCCTCTCCTGTCCCCCCTCCGCCTCCTCCGCCCATCAGGGGGCTCTGCCTCCGCCTCCCAAATCCCTCCCTTCCAAATCCTCCTCCCCCGTGGCCCCCATCCCCTCTGGCCCAGGGGCCACCCTTCCTTCCTCCCTCCTCCTCCTCCTCCTCCTCCTCCTCCTCCTCCAACGCCACCTGAGAAGCGATCCTCTTCTCAGGCGTCCATCGGGGCAACGTTCCGGACCTCAGCTTCCGAGGTCCGGCGTTCCAAAACGGACCCCGCGCGTGAGGACCTTCTTCGGGTCCAGCCCACCATCCCTGTGCCTCCTCGGCCTTCAAAGAAGGCCTCTAAGAAGAAGTCTCTATCCCCCTCTCCACCCCGGCGCGTTTCGTCTGACGCTCCATCCGTGAGTCGCTGCTCCCGGCCGTCCTCAGTTTCGCCAGGACGCTCTGCTGCCAGGTGCTCCGCCGGCCTTTCGTCGGCAAATGATGCGGCCCCTCCTACACAACCAGGGACAGCGGCCGCGGGTGGCGACGAGTCGATGGAACCGGATCCGCCTCCCGTCGGTTGTAGCATTGTTCCCTCGCAACCTGGCCCTCCGCGGCCGTCGAGGTGACCGGCTCTTCCCTCGTCTCGTTCCCCCAACCTTTTGACTAGCGATGGCGTTGTTTCATTGGAACATAAGAGGTATTCGATCTAATCGGGAGGAATTACAACTGCTCCTCCGCCTGCACTGTCCGCTCGTCCTTGGTCTCCAGGAAACCAAGTTGCGCCCGACTGACCGTATTGCCTTTACCCACTATACCTCGGAGCGGTATGACCTCACCCCTGTGGACGGTATCCCAGCTCATGGTGGGGTCATGTTGCTCGTTCGGGACGATGTTTATTACCATCCCATCCAATTGACCACCCACCTCCAAGCAATAGCTGTCCGCATTACTCTTTCTGCTTTTACTTTTTCAGTTTGTACCAACTACACTCCACCGTCATCTGCTGTTAGTCGGGCTGACATGATGCACCTGATCGTTCAGCTTCCCCCGCCGTTCTTATTGTTTGGCGACTTCAATGCCCATCATCCCCTTTGGGACTCTCCTGCATCCTGTCCAAGAGGCTCACTCTTGGCGGATGTCTTCAACCATATCAATCTTGTCTGCCTCAATACCGGCGCCCCGACTTTCCTCTCGGACTCTACTCATACCTACTCCCACTTGGACCTCTCGATCTGTTCTACCACTCTTGCCTGTCGGTTCGAGTGGTATGTCCTTTCTGACACCTATTCGAGCGACCACTTCCCCTGTGTCGTTCGTCTCCTGCACCACACCCCATCCCCACGTCCTTCGAGCTGGAACATACTGAAAGCTGACTGGGGACTTTACTCCTCCCTGGCGACCTTTCCGGATCACGATTTTCCCAGTTGTGACAGTCAGGTCGAATACCTCACGGCTGTTATAATCAATGCTGCCGAACGTTCCATTCCTCATACTACTTCTTCACGTCGCGTTTCTGTCCCCTGGTGGAACGAGGCTTGTAGGGACGCTATCCGTGCTCGACGACGTGCTTTACGCACCTTTCGCCGCCATCCTACGTTGGCGAATTGTATTGAATACAAACGACTCCGAGCGCAATGCCGTAGAGTCATCAAAGACAGCAAAAAAGCTTGTTGGGCCTCTTTCACCAGCTCCTTTAACAGTTTTACTCCCTCTTCTGTAGTATGGGGTAGCCTGCGCCGGCTGTCTGGCATTAAGGCCCACTCCTCAGTACCTGGCCTGACCTCGGGTAATGAGGTCCTTGTTGATCCTGTGGCTGTCTCCAACGCCTTTGGCCGCTTTTTCGCGGAGGTTTCAAGCTCCGCCCATTACCATCCGGCCTTCCTTCCCAGGAAAGAGGCAGAAGAGGCTCGGCGACCTTCCTTCCACTCGCTGAATCTGGAAACTTATAATGCCCCCTTTACTATGCGGGAACTCGAACGTGCTCTTGCACTGTCCCGGTCCTCTGCTCCGGGGCCAGATGCCATTCACGTTCAGATGCTGGCACACCTTTCTCCGGCGGGCAAAAGCTTCCTTCTTCGTACCTACAACCGCGTCTGGACCGAAGGTCACGTCCCCATGCGTTGGCGTGATGCCGTTGTTGTTCCTATACCCAAACCCGGGAAGGATAGACACCTTCCTTCTAGTTACCGCCCCATTTCTCTTACAAGCTGTGTCTGTAAGGTGATAGAGCGCATGGTTAATGCTCGGTTAGTCTGGATTCTTGAATCTCGACGACTACTTACTAATGTCCAATGCGGCTTTCGTCGCCGCCGCTCCGCTGTTGACCACCTTGTGACCTTGTCGCCATTCATCATGAACAACTTTTTGCGAAGGCGCCAAACGGTAGCCGTGTTCTTCGACTTGGAGAAGGCTTATGATACCTGTTGGAGAGGAGGTATCCTCCGCACTATGCACAGGTGGGGCCTACGCGGTCGCCTGCCCCTTTTTATTGATTCCTTTTTAACGGATCGAAAGTTTAGGGTACGTGTGGGTTCCGTATTGTCCGACGTCTTCCTCCAGGAGAACAGAGTGCCTCAGGGCTCCGTCTTGAGTGTAGCCCTTTTTGCCATCGCGATCAATCCAATTATGGATTGCATCCCACCTAATGTCTCGGGCTCTCTCTTCGTCGATGACTTCGCGATCTACTGCAGTGCCCAGAGAACATGCCTCCTGGAGCGCTGCCTTCAGCGTTGTCTAGACAGCCTCTACTCATGGAGCGTGGCAAATGGCTTCCGGTTCTCTGAAGAGAAGACGGTTTGTATCAACTTTTGGCGATATAAAGCGTTCCTTCCGCCATCCTTACATCTCGGTCCCGTTGTTCTCCCATTCGTGGACACAACTAAGTTTCTAGGGCTCACGTTGGACAGGAAACTGTTGGTCTCCACATGTCTCTTATTTGGCGGCCCGTTGTACACGTTCCCTTAATGTCCTCAGAGTTCTTAGCGGTTCATCTTGGGGAGCGGATCGCACTGTCCTGCTTCGCTTGTATCGGTCCGTAGTCCGATCGAAGCTGGATTATGGGAGCTTCGTCTACTCGTCCGCTCGGCCATCCCTCTTACGCCGGCTCAATTCCATCCACCATCGGGGGATACGTCTTGCGACCGGAGCCTTCTACACTAGTCCTGTCGAGAGTCTTTATGCTGAAGCTGCCGAGTTACCATTGACCTACCGGCGCGACGTACTGCTGTGTCGGTATGCCTGCCGGCTGTTGTCTATGCCCGACCACCCCTCTTACGAGTCCTTCTTCGCCGATTCTCTCGACCGTCAGTACGGGTTGTGTGTGTCTGCCCTGCTGCCCCCCGGAGTCCGCTTCCGTCGCCTGCTTCGACAATTGGATGTTGCCCTCCCTACCACCTTCAGAGAGGGTGAGAGCCTGACACCACCATGGCTCCAGGCTCCGGTCCCTATTTATCTCGACCTCAGCTCACTCCCGAAGGAGGGTACTCCGGCTGCAGTGTATTGCTCACGGTTTGTCGAACTTCGTGCTCGACTTGCCGGTCACACCTTTATTTACACCGATGGCTCCAAAACTGACGACGGTGTCGGCTGTGCCTTTGTCGTCGGGGCCGCCACCTTTAAATACCGGCTCCTCGACCAATGTTCCAGCTTTACGGCCGAGCTTTTTGCTCTCCATCAGGCCGTTCAGTATGCCCGCCGCCACCGCCATTCATTGTATGTACTTTGCTCTGACTCACTCAGTGCTCTTCAGAGCCTTGTAGATCCCTATCCGGTCCATCCCTTGATTCAACGGATACAGCAGTCCCTCCATTCTTTCGCTGATAATGGTGGTTCTGTCAGCTTTCTGTGGGTTCCCGGACATGTAGGGGTTCCTGGGAATGAGGCTGCGGATGCTGCAGCCAAGGCTGCAGTCCTCCTGCCTCGGCCAGCCTCCCATTGTGTCCTGTCATCTGACGTTCGTGGGGATGTCTGTAAGAGGCTTGTGTCGTTGTGGTGGGATGCTTGGTCATCCCTCCAAGGAAACAAGCTCCGGGCAGTTAAACCGCTCCCAACTGCTTGGACAACATCCTCCCGATCATCTCGGCGCGAGGAGGTCCTTCTGACCAGGTTGCGCATTGGGCATTGCCGGTTTAGCCACCGCTACCTGCTCTCCGGTGACCCAGCCCCGCAGTGCCCTTGTGGTCAGGAATTAACAGTGTGCCATGTTTTATTGTCGTATCCCCGTTTTAGCCAATTTCGTGTTATCCTGTCCCTGCCATCTACTTTACCGGATGTTTTAGCTGATGACACTCGAGCGGCTGCTCGTATTCTGCGTTTTATAACTTTAACTGGCTTGTCCAAAGACGTTTAACCGTTTTACTTATTTTATCCGCATCCTTGTCAGGTCCTTCTGATGTCCCCCCATCCCCTTGAGTTTTAGCAGGTTCCATGTGCTCTAACACCAGTGACTGGGCGCTAATGACCTCAGCAGTTGAGCGTCCTTAAACCCTACAAAAAAAAAAACGCCCTCCACGCCCACCACGCCGGTCGTTTTGGCCCGGTTACGAATTGGACACTGCCGGTTCAGCCATCGCCATCTGCTGACGGCTGCGCCGGCGCCGTTCTGCCCATGTGGGCAATTGCTGACGGTCCGCCACATTTTAACGTCCTGTCCGGGTTTTAACACACTGCGTCTTGATCTTGGCCTGCCATGTTCTTTCGATGCCATTTTAGCGGATGACCCACGAGCAGCTGCTCGCGTTCTTCGTTTTATCAACTTGACAAACCTCTCTAAGGACATTTGGTGATGCTGTTTTTTTTAATCCCATGCCTGTCAGTGTCTTTTATCGTGTTTTCCCTTTTAGTTGCTGTTATAAACTTGTGCCTCGAGGTGCATTGCTAACGTAGTCTGGGCGCTAATGACCGTTGAAGTTGTGCGCCCTAAAACCACAAAAAAAACACGGACGCCATTCTGAGTAGACAGGTAGTCAGTGCTGCCCCCACTTGGCTTCGTCGCGCTGTGACGTGCTCCACTTGTTCTCCTCGCAGACAAACTAAGGGGAGGCAGCACTGAGAGTTACTCAGCCACTTCGGGACGTGGTGGAAGACGGCTGTCGGGTTGACGCAGCGAGTGTGGGACCGGACCTATCGCACGGAGGTATACGACTTGGCTCTGAACGGAAGGCACCGTAGCAAGCAAGCGGTGGGAAGTGGGCGTCCTGTAATGTGTGTGAAGGAGTAACGATTTTTGCACTGGATGTCCCAGTGGTTCCCGAGAGTTCCGTTGGCTGCTTACGGAGAAGAGAATTGGTAAGAGCTCGTGTCTACGCTCTTTTCCGTACGGTGTTGCTGCCTGCCGTTATAAACGGGTGAAAATCAGGCGCTTGTATTGGCTATACGGGAACTGGTGATGTAAAATTACATTTGTGATTGAGTCTCAGTTGCACTGTGGCAATTTAGAGGCGAAAATTGTGGCTGTTTAATTAGGTCTGGTTCTCTGCTGTGCAACTAAGCACCATCATGTTGGTCTAAGTGATACGTTCTCCACGTTTTGTCTATGGCTTTGCGAATCGAAATCGTGGGGGAGTACACGTGTGAGTAATTTGCTATTGTATTGATGGTTATGTTGTAAAGACTGTTGTCTGGTGTGTTAAATCACGCGCTGATTTGTAGCCATTCTAAGCAGAAGTTACCATTACTACTTGCTTATGTGCTACTGTCCTTATGATTGGCGTTGTTTGTCTTTCGATTGTGGCTGTGCTCACGTTTAAAAAAAATTACGGCTACTATTCATAAGGGTTGTCTAGTAAGCAAATTGCTTAAGCTTCTATCATATGCTCGTCCGTTTGCCTATCACATTGGCTTTCTATGCAGTAACTGAAGGAATGTGTATGGTGGTTCATGATTGTAGGCTGACGAGTATTTGAACTGGTGTTGAGGTTAAGGGCGAGATCAGCATCCCGCACGCTGCACGTGGTTAAATGTTCCGCTATTGGGGAGCCGGCTCTCTGTTCTTGGATTTTGTAAGGATACGTGATGGATGCATCGCTGTAGTTTTTCGCGTGCTACATTCCGGGGTGTCGGTGCTAGGGCTAGACTTGATGTATATGTTGAAAGGGAATTAACTGTACCAAACTTAAGAGAGCTTTTAGTTTGGTTTAGGTCTGTACATGGAATGATATTTTGTCGATTGCGGCAATAACTTCCTGTGTGGGGAGATCCTCTGAGGGACTTTGAGTGCACTGCAACAGTACAATACATCTGAAACGTGCTGCTTAAAACTTGGGACTGCAGCTCTCTGATATATATTACTGTTTAATCTTAAACGTCTTGAATGTAATATGATTGTCGAGGATTGTGTAATTAATTTTGATCGCTGGTTCCTTAAAGGAAGTATTTCGTTTTAAAATATATGCTCGGTCAGAGCCTATTTAAACATTATTTTAACTCATCAGTCACATTTTCTAGTCTTGCTTTCTTAAAAGGCTTTCTGTTAAACATTTAAACAGGCAAATAGCAATCAGTTGAGTGACTTAATATTCTTTTCCTTTACTTTGTAATTTGTATTGCTAGCCTACCCCTGCACTCCACAGCCTATTGAGCTGCCTTATGTAGAAATTGTGTTCAGGGAACCCCTCTGACCTGACACCTCGAAGTACTTTCCTAAACGACTAACAGAAAGGAGTGTCAGGCAAGTCGGTGAGACCCTGATGTTATCCTTAATCAGCAGACCGATTCATAATTGGCCCTCTTTCTGCCGAACGTAATATGATGATGTTACACTCAATGTTACTGACCTAATGATCTTCTTCTGCAATGTGGACTGCAAATTTAGACTTGTTCACGTTTGCAAGCCTTGAGGCATGGTGGTGGTGTTTCGTGGCGAAAATCCCTACATCCGTCAGAAAGGCACAACTTTGCGAGTAATCTCGAATCAGAGCTCGTACATTCCTGATGTGATGTAGGGGGTCTCGGAAAGATTTACATCGTGGATCACTTAGGCTCGTTTCACACTGGGACACACGTGACGGACACTGATAAAGATACATTCGTTTGAATTGGAGCGTTCACACCGGGACACTGTCGGTGTCCGTCACATGTGACTCAGTGTAGTGTGTTGGCTGCGGTCACCGCCGGACACGCATCAGCTCTGGTACTGGGGTGTTCACGCTGGGACACCGACCACAGGCACAGGCACAGGCGCAGCACAGCAGTGCAGAGCAGAGCTGCCAACAGGCAGGCAGCCGTCGCTGAGCCCAGTGGTTCTCCACACAGTGCAGCCGTGAGTTCAGAGTTAATCAACACAGAAGATTTTATAAGTCAAGTGGAAAGTCGTCCCGTTATTTGGGATATAAAAAGCGGTGACTACAGTAACAGTCATGAGAATGAAAGCGTGGCAACAAGTTATTACTTAGTTTGTGCCTGATTTCGATGAAGAGAGCATAGATGAAAGAAACAAAATTGGCAAGTTCTATATTCTTTTTTCACTTTAATTCCGTATTTTTCGGACCACAAGAATAGAGAAATATATTTTCTACCCCTGTACGAGGCTAATAACCTACAAGGAGAATGCTATCCCTCACCCCTTTTCTTTTGCATTACCAATAGTAAGTGTACTGTTACGCAGTCTCAATGCGAGAAGAATGGACAAAATGGATGCGCGCAGAAACTATGTACTCACCCCTACAGGGCGAATGAAAGTAAAATAAATAATTTTGTTATGAAAATGTTGAAATAAAACTAAGGGTACGTCTTTTCGTAGTCTAATAAGGCGCTCCGCCTTATGGTCCGAAAAATACAGTAAATAAAATTCATGATTATAGTAACAACTTATGCTTAAATTATTGTTGTTCTGAATATTTTAATTTACCATAATACTATTGACTTAAAAGTTTTTGACACCCGAATGAGAACAGAGCTCGTGCTTGGGTTCTGTTCAATTAGGTACACAGAACTGTAATACAGTCAACTTGTGATATTATTGGATTTCGGACATTTTGCATATGAGAAAAGGATAGCCACCGAGCTGTAGTTTGTAATGATACTAAGCATGACAACGCGAGAGTAAAGAAATGAAATCTGTTTATAACGTGCGCCCATACCAAGATGCGCGGCCAGCGTTTAAAAGATACACTGACTCGCTGGGCGCAGATATTTAGTCATTGCCGCAGCGCTGGGTAGTAAGAAGCTGCGAAACAGAAGAAAGAACAATTTATCATTTGTTAGGAAAATTCTAGAGTCTTTATAGTTAGTTGTACTTCTGGTCGCCGATATGTTAACAAGTACTTCATTACCTTTGATGTTTGGTCGCCGACTTGTTAAGACTTCTTGTGTAGCACCGCTACAAGTTATATTTATTTTAGTGTGAAAAACCACGTTATCACCAAGAAAAACAAAACGCTTTTGTAAACTTTGTGACGATAAAAAATACTTACGCGCACGCCGAGGACATTTAATTTTTACAAAATATCACACATGCAAAAGCAGCGATTATTGGACTGTTCCACGTATGAGAAGAACAGAAGAGTGTAAGTTTTGTATTCATTGTAAATTTGTTAATGTTTATAGTTTAACGCCTTTGTTCTTTGAGAATATATTGATGCTTCACTGTACAGAAAATCTATGCTTATTCTTTTCTTTAAATTAACTACAAATAATGTTTGTTTAAATGAACTTTGTTACAGGTTCGCTCTTTATCGCGGTGTCTCGATTGTATTTGGAAGACCATTAATGTGTTCAGTTTCCGATCTGACAACTTTTTTACAAAATTTCACTGTTTTCCATTTTTTTATTATTCAAACAGGTCCCTAAGGTAAATTCATTGAAGAATCTGATTGCATGAAAGCAATCCGGGTTAAGAGGTCATTTGAGAAACTATTTTCGCGCAATCAATCTGTACGTCTCCTGAACACAATCGAGAACCGACGCATCAGCGATCATTCATTAATTTTTCTCTTTCCAAGTCGTACCAAAAAACGGCCAAGGAGAACTGCCGTGAGTACGCAATCTAGTGTTAAAAAGTTGCATTCTTTATCTTGTCGGCAAACATTGCCATGAATTATCATCATCAATGTTATATTTGGTTAAATGTGAAAAGACAAAAAGCCTTTTAACGCTAGAAACTGCATTGTAATTATAATTGTAATTGCAAGTTTTGATCAGTTCAGTGAGCACAACAGTATGGTTTGTTTCAGTTAACATGGTAATAATTGAACACTGTATTTGAAATGTGCAACTCCAATGAACATTAAGGCCTAACGACATTAATGTTCACATAACATTTCTAGCACTTAGATTTTTTGCAGCTGCCATGGCACTTCGCCTTCAGGGCTGATGAAGTAATTTGCGAAATCTTCTCTGATACCGTTCGCAATATTTCCTCCACGAACCAAGGAAGGTGACATGTCCTGCAATCCCTGAATAGTTAACGTATCCTCAAACTGTATTCCATCACGATCACGCACAAAGGTATGGAGGAGGCAACATGTCTTCACAATACTCTGCCAAATCCAATTTAACATCCAGTGGTCGATAGAAAATGCGCCACTTGTTTGCAAGAATTCCAAAAGTACACTCGATGTACCTTCTAGCTCTGCACAGTCTATAGTTGAACACACGTTTTTTTAATGTCTACATACTTTCCACCATAAGGGCGCAAAATAAATTTCGGCAATCGGAAACCTTCATCTCCTACTAACATGAATGGCATACGTCTTTCAAACGATAATGACAGTTGTTTCGGTGCAGGTAAATCTAGCCTACCATCCTGTAGTTTATTATTTAACACTGTATTACGAAACAGTTGAGTCGGACGATTTCCCATATGCTCCAACGTCTACAAATAAGAATTTGTACGTTGAATCACAAACAGTTAACAACAGAATGGAAAAATAGTTCTTGGAATTGTATAACTCGCTTCCAGTGGTTCACTCTACTATAATTATGATGTGCTTCCCGTCCACTGCACCCACACAATGAGGAAAGTTCGCCCTCTTATGGAATCCTTCAGCTGAGGCAAGCCATGGATCTTTCGAGAGATCGGGAAAACATTTTGACTTCATTTTACGCGATATGGCAGAGCAAACGTGTCGTATAATATACGAGATAGTTGATACTCCAATTCTGCACTGAAAATGTAAGTCCATCATGGATGATCCGGCCCCCAAGTACCTGTAAAAAAAAAAAAAAAATAAAGCATATGGAGCAAAACTACGTGTGCGTGCGTGTGTATGCTTGTGTGTAACCTGCATAATTTTGTAGACATTATAGATAACCAACTGAAACACCCGGCAACTATAATTTTAATAAATGCTGTCATAGTAGGAGGAGAGGTGATACTCCTACGTGGCGCGTGCCAGGTGGCGGATAGGGAAGTCCTCACCGGTTTACTGGCGGACTTGAGTGAAATAAAATAGCTCTCGCAGAGCAAACACACCCTCTGCGGTTAACAACCGGAGTTGTAAATCGGAGCTTGCTCCAACTAAGGTTGACAACCTTCGACAGTCAAAAATGGAAAGGTCTTTTAGGAAAAAATTCCACCGTCCTGCTCAAAAAGGCAGGAAAAGGCTACATCGGATTCGGTGGGTAGTCAACTAGAAGACAGCAACGAATCGGAGCGTTTGCAGCCATCCAAATGCACACTAAAACACAAAAAGAAGATTAAACATGAACAAATAAATTATATAGCAACACACAACATAAGGATCTCACAGATAGTGAGTTTAAGTTTTCCGGTCTGAAGTAAACAAAATATTTTAATAACAGGGATCCAAGAAATGAGAAACACCACAGAGGAACCATTCGAATCACAAGGATACAGAATTTATATTGGGAAACCAGGACCGAGGGCAATGAAACAATGTCCCCAGTTTGGAACAGGGTTTTTAGTAAACATACAAATAATGACTCGGTGACTCGGTGCAGTGTCCCAGTGTGAATGCTCCAATTCAAACGAATGTATCTCTGTCAGTGTCCGTCACGTGTGTCCCAGTGTGAAACGAGCCTTATTGCTGCAATTTATTAGTAGAGAAGCTTTATAAAAATATTTTTATAAAGTTTTCAGTGTGGTACAAAAGTTCGCGTACGTACGGGACAACAGTATATTTAGGCGTGGCTTCTGCATCAGGCCGATTTGTTTTGGATAGAATGCTGTGTGAATTGCTGTTCTGTGGAAATGTCGAGCTTAGAGAGGCGAATGGGGAGCCATTACACTAGCGGCACGTGCCGACATTCTGTACATCCACTGGGAGCAGCGGTAGGCTGTTGGGGCCCAGCGTCTGGGACCGGGACCGGGTTTCGCGCCAACTGCCGAGCGAGGCGGCTGTTGGCGTCGTGGGAACAGCTGGAGCTCACAACGCGGCGCTCCTCGCTTCCAGCAGGTCCCGCTTAGCCCGCCGAGTTGCTCCGTGGACACGGGCTAACAGAGACTGGATCTCGAGCCGATGGCGGCTTCCCACGTGCTGCTGCGACTCCGCGTACTTGTCAGACACACGACACACGTCACACGAAACAGCCGCTGTACGGCGTTCCTATAGTTCAATTCTTTTATCTTGGCGGCTCGCGCATGCCCGCCCACACGCGGGAGATGGCGCGTACAACTGGCAACGCAGCAAAGAGAAGCAGCGCCATAGTATAGTATAGTATAGTATAGTTCGCAGACTTACGTTTAGGGGGGAGCGCGCAGTTTATGAAGTAAATCCACCACGGCCGCATTAACCCTTTCGCTACTACAGACACGTGCTCCCCGAATTCCGCGATGTGCGCGATTTTGTCATCACTGTATTGCTCGCCTGTGCAGACACACGGTGTTTCGACTACTTTGACACACTTATCATTCGATTTCACAAAACCTTTTTGGCCCAAAAATTTGATTTTTACACATCATCTTGACTGAAACGTCCCCCCATAAATGACTTAACTTTGTTTCGATGTTTAACGCAGTTATTGTGCAGCATTTGATGTAGTAAACCGTTGCACGAAATTTTGAAGATTTCGCAGCGGTAAAAGTCCACAGCGTATACTTTCCGTATGGTCGATTTTAGTTGCCACTAGAAATTTCAAAAAATTATTTCATTAATTTGATTCGTTTGAATGTAAGACACTGCGATATTCTATTTAAATAAAGAAAGTATTAACCACCGACTAAGGATTAACCATCACGCTGAGTGAAAGGTTCTGAGTTCAAAGTGTATGGCTGCTAACACAGCTCGTCGCTCAATTATTCTCCCGGAGGACTTTAAACTGTCGCGCAAAATACCGACAAACACTGTTGGTATGACTACAAATTACTCACGTTTCGTCGAAGTACAATAGGAAATAAACAATTACCGCTGTTCTTTATTGCGAAAATGCGGTTAGTGAAAATGATACAAACACGTTTCCGGAGGCTTATTGCTTGTTTGCTTCATATTCTATTAATTAAACCAATTAGTATAAAGAAAGCAGACTTTCTTTTATAGAAAGTGTAGAAAAAGCATTCAAGACATTGAACAAAAGCAATTACTTTATTTATGACTGAACGTTTCTAAAACTGAAGACACTCGTTCGTGCTCTGCACTGCTGTCGAGCTCTGGCAACGTCGTTCTCTGTTCATTGGCTGACTAGGTTCGTTCTGCGCATCTGACGCCGCAAAACACTAACTCGGCCGCCATCATAAATGACGCGCACTTTAAACGTGACCGATACGCTATTAAACCGGTCGCGTCAGCGGTTTGGCTCGTCGGCGTATGTAGAGCAGGCGAGACGCTGGAAAAGCAGCTTAATTTTATATTTTCATCGTTCGCAGTTAAAACTAACTTGTTAAGAGCTGCAAATACGAAAGGGGAGAATATGGTGCACACGGTGACTTTTTACGTCACGCGTTAAAATTACACTTAACTGAGCCAGAATTTTGCACCACAGTCTGTTATATACGATGTGAACAATGTTTTGGGAATAAACGTGAAGAACTAGAGATAATGACAAGCTGTTGATAAATGGCAATGTATCCTGGACAGTTGACAAATTTCATCTACATACATACTCCGCAATCCACCGTACGGTGTGTGGCGGAGAGTACTTGGTACCACAACGAGCATCTTCTCTCCCTGTTCCACTCCCAAACAGAACAAGGGAAAAATGACTGCCTATATGCCTCTGTACGAGCCCTAATCTCTCTTATCTTTGTGGTCTTTCCGCGAAATGTAAGTTGGCGGCAGTAAAATTGTACTGGAGTCAGCCTCAAATGCTGGTTCTCTAAATTTCCTCAGTAGCGATTCACGAAAAAACGCCTCCTTTGCTCTAGAGACTCCCACCCGAGTTCCTGAAGCATTTTCGTAACACTCGCGTGATCAAACCTACCAGTAACAAATCTAGCAGCCTGCCTCTGAATTGCTTCTATGTCCTCTCTCAATCCGACCTGATAGAGATCCCAAACGCTCGAGCAGTACTCGAGAATAGGTCGTATTAGCATTTTATAAGCGGTCTCCTCTACAGATGAACCACATATTCCCAAAATTCTACCAACGAACCGAAGACGACTATCCGCCTTCCCCACAACTGCCACTACATGCTTGTCCCACTTCATATCGTTCTGCAATGTTACGCCCAAATATTTAGTCGACGTGACTGTGTCAAGCGCTACACTACTAATGGAGTATTCAAACATTACGGGGTTCTTTTTCCTATTCATCTGCATTAATTTACATCTATCTATATTTAGAGTTAGCTGCCATTCTTTACACCAATCACAAATCCTGTCCAAGTCATCTCGTATCCTCCTACGGTCACTCAACGACGACACCTTCCCATACACCACAGCGTCATCAGCAAATCCACCCTATCCAAAAGATCATTTATATAGGTAGAAAACAACAGTGGACCTACCACACTTCCCTGGGGCACTCCAGATGATACCCTCACCTCCCCCCAGGGGGTCCACAACTCTTTTGTGGACACGTGCGTAGCGAGCACGGGACCCCGAGCTAATGTGGCCCTCCTTCCTTTCCGGGCTGCATACCTTCCCTTCCCTTTCCGCATCCCTCCCCGTCCCCCATCTTCGCCCCCCCCCCCCCTCACCTCTGGCTCTTTCCTTCCCTTTCTCCCCCTCTGGGAGTATGGTTTGTGCCTACGTCCGGAGACGGACGCTCGAAACTGTTCCAAATTCCTTGCTTTTACACTTGCAAGTCCTCGTCCTTCCTCTGTCCTTCCTCTGTCCTTCCTCTGTCCTTCCTCTGTCCTTCCTCTGTCCTTCCTCTGTCCTTCCTCTGTCCTTCCTCTGTCCTTCCTCTGTCCTTCCTCTGTCCTCTTTTCCTTCCCTCTTCTCCTTGCCCTTTTCTCCGCTGCGGCGTTCGAGACCCCCTCTTCTTTCCTTTCCCTTTCTCTTTTTTCCTCCCTGTGCATGTCTGAAGGCCGACCCACGCACTTCCATGCGTAGCCGGTGACGGGGTCACGCGTGATTCCCCGCCCCGGGTAGACAGGTAGGACACGTACGTACCCCCTGGTAACGGCCAGGCCCAGGGAGGGGTGATTACCCGAGCTGATACCTTCCGAAAGTGCCGATTGGTCCCTCCGTCCGTTTGTCGGGAGGTGTGACCTGAGGTGTGAACAATCACCTAAGGCGGGTGTGCCCTCGGTGAGGGCCCCCACAAGGGAGGAGCGCGCCATCGGAGACGCCGGTAATCATGGGGGATTCTTCCGCAATGGTTTCCTCACCTTCCACTATGTCTGCTCACAAACGTAAGTTCACTGAGTCTCAGCCACAGACGGTTCTTCCATCGTTGCCACAGTTCCTTGTTGTTTCTCGGTCTGACGAAGGTCACGACTTTTCCACGGTCAACCCTTTCATTATTCAGAAAGGTGTCGACGCAATTGCGGGTCCTGTAAAGTCTTGTTCCAGATTACGGAATGGTACCCTGTTGTTAGAAACACAGTGCCCTCCAGGCTCAAAAATTGCTGCGTACTTCTCTGCTCCACACCTTCCCTGTCCGGGTGGAACCGCACCGTACCTTAAATTCCTCGCGTGGAGTCGTTTATACACGCTCCCTCGATGGATTGTCTGACGAAGAAATTCAGCACTACCTGTCTGACCAGGGCGTCACCGCTGTTCATCGGGTTATGAAAAGGGTTGACTCGAACATCATTCCAACCCGCACTGTCTTCTTGACATTTGACAAAGTTCAACTCCCATCAAAAATCAAAGCAGGCTATGAGATAATTTCCGTTCGCCCTTATGTCCCAAACCCTACGCGTTGCTATCGATGTCAACGGTTCAATCACACCAGCCAGTCCTGTTCCAATCCGGCCAAATGTGTTACGTGTGGCAAGGATGCCCATGAGGGTGCTTGTCCACCTCCATCCCCTCGCTGCATCAACTGTATGGGTGACCACGCTGCTTCCTCTCGAGATTGCCCCGTTTTTAAGGACGAAAAGCTGATCCAGGAAATAAGAGTGAAGGAAAAGGTGTCGACCTTTGCTGCTCGAAAGTTACTCGCCAGTCGACAGCCCACCGTGCCTCAGAAAGGAAAATACAGCACTGTCCTTGCTTCTCCTCGGCCAACAAAGGAGGCGGCCACGCAGACTTGCGACCTCACATTTAGTACCACGGTCGTCAGATCGGCCAGCGCAAAGATCGCCCGTTCAACCTCACCTCTTTCGCCTGCCCACTCTATGGCTCACCCTTCGTCGGGTTCTGCTAAATCTCGAGGCCAAAAGTCAGACGCCAAGTCTTCGAATAAAGAGCATTCTCGTGAAGAGATTTTACGTACCGCAACTTCACAACCATCGGTTCCTCCTTCATCTAAACATCATACTTCCAAGAAGGCTACGAAAAAACACAGTTCCTCTCCTCCGCCAAGGCGTGTCCCATCTACAGCACCACCTGGCGGAAATCGCCCTCGGCCGTCTTCTGTGTCGCCGAGGCGCACTGCTGGTGGCTGGTCAACTGGCCGATCGTTGGTGGCAGGAGCTGCTCCTGACCACCCTATGGATCAGGATCTTCTGCCTTCAACTGAATGCCATTCCATGCTGTCGGTCGCAAGCTCTGAGAAGTCGTTGAGTTGACAGCACCCTTGGTCACGTTCCTCCATTTTCTGTTCACCCTATGTCCATTATCCACTGGAATATCCGCGGCATTCGAGCCAATCGGGATGAATTGTCGATCCTCTTACGATCCTACTCGCCGGTCATCTTCTGTCTTCAGGAAACAAAGTTGCGTCCCCATGACCGCTTTGTTCTCCCTCATTTTCAGTCCGTCCGATATGACCTCCCCTCTGTTGAAGGCTCTCCAGCCCATGGAGGACTCATGATTCTGCTCCATGATACTCTCCATTATCACCCAATCCCCTTAAACACTTCCTTCCAAGCTGTCGCCGTCCGTCTTTCCCTTTCTGGATACACGTTCTCTCTTTGTACGGTATACATTCCATCGTCTACACCAATGGCACGAGCTGATCTCCATCTTCTTGATCAGCTTCCACCCCCCTATTTGCTGGTTGGGGACTTCAATGCCCACCACCCGCTTTGGGGATCTCCACATTCTTGTCCACGTGGCTCACTATTGCTAGACGTCTTTCACCAAGCGGATCTAGTCTGCCTCAACACTGGGGTCCCCACATTTTTGTCTGCCTCCACGGCACATTTATCCCATTTGGACCTTGCGGTCGGTACTGTTCCGCTAGCTCGGCGCTTCGAATGGTTCGCCCTTGATGATACACACTCGAGTGACCACTTTCCATGTGTTCTTCGACTGCAGCCTCAACTGCCATATATGCGCTCGCGACGCTGGAAGTTTGCCCAAGCCGATTGGACACTTTTTCGTCTCTAGCGACATTCGATGACCGTCGCTTTCCCAGCGTCGACGATGAGGTCACACATTTTACCGACGTTATTCTCACAGCTGCGGAACGTTCAATACCACGCACCTCCGAATTGCCCCGGCGCCCTCCAGTCCCTTGGTGGAACGAGGCATGCCGTGACGCAATACGTGAGCGGCGACGTGCTCTTCGCATTTTCCGTCCCCATCCAACTTTGTCCAACTGTATCCGATATAAGCAGCTCCGTGCGCGATGCCGTCGCGTCATCCGCGATAGCAAGAAGGCAAGCTGGAAATTCTTTACTAGCTCATTTAACAACTTCACTCCCTCCTCGGAAGTTTGGAGTCGGCTTCGACGGTTCTCAGGCGCGCCTAGTTCCTCCCCGGTCTCTGGGCTCACTGTCGCGCATGATACCTTAGTGGACCCCGTCGCCATTTCTAACTCATTGGGTCAGCACTTTGCTGAGATTTCGAGCTCTTCAAATTACCCGCCAGCGTTTCTCCCGAAGAAACGTGCAGCGGAAGTGCGACATCTTGCTTTCTCCTCTCAAAATCGCGAAAGCTACAATACTGTTTTCTCCATGCGCGAACTCCAACATGCACTCTCTTCTTCTCGCTCCTCCGCCCCAGGACCGGATGGTATCCATGTCCAAATGTTGCTGCATTTATCAACCCATAGCCTGCGTTACCTCCTTCGCCTTTATAATCGAATTTGGACCGACAGTACCTTTCCCAGGCAATGGCGGGAAGCTATTGTTCCCGTTCCGAAACCTGGAAAGGACAAACATCTCCCCTCTAGCTATCGCCCCATTTCTCTCACTAGTAGTGTCTGTAAGGTTTTGGAGCGTATGGTGAATTACAGTTTAGCTTGGTGGCTGGAATCCCGCAGTCTTTTAACACATGCCCAATGCGGATTCCGAAAGCATCGTTCTGCTGTTGACCATCTTGTTGCTCTCTCCACTTACATCATGAACAATTTTCTCCGGAAACGCCAAACGGTAGCAATATTTTTTGATCTGGAGAGAGCGTACGATACCTGTTGGAGGACAGGCATCCTCTGCAGACTGTTCTCTTGGGGCTTTCGAGGTCGGCTGCCCCTTTTTCTTCGCGAATTTATGGCAGAGCGCACATTTAGGGTGCGGGTGAACACTACTCTCTCCCGTACTCTCTCCCGTACTTTCTCCCAAGAAAACGGGGTACTCCAGGGCTCCGTGCTTAGTGTTGTACTGTTTGCCATCGCCATTAATCCAATTATGGATTGTCTCCTTCCTGATGTCTCGGGCTCCCTCTTTGTGGACGATTTTGCGATCTACTACAGCTCTCAACGGACCAGCCTTCTTGAAAGACGTCTTCAAGGATGTCTCGATCGCCTCCACTCGTGGAGCATCGAAACCGGCTTCCGTTTCTCACCCAGTAAGACCGTTTGTGTTAATTTTTGGCGACGTAAGGAGTTTCTTCCGCCCTCCTTACATCTAGGTCCTGTCAACCTTCCGTTTTCCGACGTCGCTAAATTCTTGGGTCTTAGGAAACGTCGGAGGACCAGCACAGTTTGTCAAACCTATCTTTCGGCTCGCTGTCTGCGTTCCCTTAACACCCTCCGTGTCCTGAATGGTACCTCTTGGGGAGCGGACCGGGTGGTCCTTCTCCGCCTCTATCGCGCCTTAGTGCGCTCGAAATTGGATTATGGAAGCATAGTCTACTCCTCTGCTTGGCCGTCTATTCTTCGGCGTCTCGACTCTATCCACCACCGTGGATTACGTTTAGTGTCTGGAGCTTTTTACACCAGCCCTGTGGAAAGCCTTTATGCTGGGACTGCTGAACCTCCGCTGTCCAATCGGCGGGCAGTCCTTCTGAGTCGTTATGCTAGCCATCTGTCTTCCATGCCTGCTAATCCAGCCCATGACCTTTTTTTTCGACGCCTCCTTTGATGTCGGGTATGCAGGCCGCTCCTCCGCCCTACTACCCCCGGGAGTCCGCTTCCGTCAACTGCTCCATTCTCTTTCCTTCCACTTTTCTAAAACCTTCTTGACAACTTGGGGTACAGCACCGCCTTGGCTCCGTCCCCGGATCGACTTGCTCAGAGACCTATGTCAATTTCCCAAGGATGGTACCCCTACACTTGTTTACCGTCGGGCATTTGCTGCTCTATGTGCACAAATGACGGAAGCCACATTTATTTACACCGATGGCTCGAAAACATCGTTAGGTGTAGGGAGTGCCTATATTGTTGGCGACACCCCAAATCACTTTCGGCTTCCCGACCAGTGTTCGGTTTATACTGCGGAGCTATACGCTGTTCTCCAGGCTGTCCACTACATCCGCCGCCATCAGCGGATACAGTACGTAATCTGCTCAGATTCTCTCAGCTCTCTCCTCAGTCTCCAAGCTCTTTACCCTGTGCACCCTCTGGTCCACCGGATTCAGGACTGTCTGCGCTTGCTCCACCTGGGGGGCGTCTCAGTGGCGTTCCTCTGGCTCCCGGGACACGCTGGTATCTGTGGAAATGAGGCGGCCGATATAGCAGCCAAGGCTGCAGTCTCTCTTCCTCGGCCAGCTCTTCAGTCTCTTCCGTTTACCGATCTACGGAGCGGTTTATGTCGCCAAGTCACTCATTTATGGCATGCGCATTGGTCAACACTTCCCCACAATAAATTGCGGGAAGTGAAAGCCGTTCCTTGCGCTTGGACCTCTTCCTCCCGAACGCGTCGTCGGGAGGAGGTAATTTTAGCCCGACTCCGGATAGGGCACTGTCTTTTTAGTCATCGACATCTTTTAAGCGGTGATCCTCCCCCACTCTGTCCCCACTGCTCTCAGCTGTGGACGGTCAGACACCTTTTAATTGAATGCCCCTATTTTAATCCGTTACGCTCCCGTCTACAGCTATCGCCTGATCTATCGTCGATTTTAGCAGATGACACGCGCTCAGCTGTCCGCGTTCTACAGTTTATTAATGACAGTGAAATGACGTCAGTCATTTGAAGCTTTTTTTTGGGGACAACCAACCCCTTTTTATAGTGGATTTTGAAGCATTCCTTCTGCCTTTAGTTTCTCAAATTTTATGACTGTTCCCATTGCTGCTGATTTTAAATTTCGTTTTTTTTCCTGTTTCCTACGTCACGGGCTGGGCGCTAATGACCATAGAAGTTTTGCGCCCTAAAACCACAAACAAAAAAAACCCTCACCTCCGATGAACACTCACCATCGAGGGCAACGTACTGGGTTCTATTACTTAAGAAGTCTTCGAGCCACTCACATACATGGGAACTAATCCCATATGCTCGTATCGTAGTTAGGAGTCTGACTCGGTGCCCCACTGCAAACGCTTTCCGGAAGTCAAGGAATATGGCATCCGTCTGATACCCTTTTTCACATGTCTTGTGAAGCATAGATGAAGGGTGATTTGCGTTTCGCAGGAGCGATGCTTTGTAAAGAAACATTAAAATCAAAGTTGTTAAGGAGCAGACGTGTGGAAACTGGCACGGGTAGCAGCTAGCCGTGCCAGTCTAACTTGTAATGTCGGTCACGTGACCGCCTTGCCGATCGAATGAAAGATGTGATGGCCGACTTCCTCAGCTGCCTCAAATGTGTGGGGGCGCCATCAGTGGAACGATAGAGAAGTAGCGTAAATTCACGTAATTGTGAATTGCAGAGTAAGCGTGTAGGCGTAGATGCAGGCCACTCTTTGTGCAAGGTTTTCGTTTTTCCCGCGGGCTGTTCGAGTCGTCATTGTTTTGAAGAGCGCGCCGCAGCGCGTAGTGTGAAGCAGTCGCCCTCCGTTTCTGGCGGTGGCGCCGCTGTGGCAGTCGCAGCTCTTTGGTGTCTCCCTCTGGTGGGAAAGGCGAAAGGTTGCCTGTTCACGAGCATTTAAGGGGCGCTATGCGTTCGCCCGTCGGGCAGTCTGGGTCAGTCTCTCGTCCGCATTTCTTAGGCAGGTAGTGTGTCTGTCCTTCGAATCAACCTTTAAAGCCGGGAAAATGCGTCTCTTTCCACTCCGCCCGTAAGAGAACTCAGCGAGTGGTCGCCCACTCGGTGCTTAGTTCCTGCATCTGAGTCTGCGCGTTAGGCCGCCAGCCTGCTCGAGTTGCCCGGGCGACGGTCATTGGCGGTTGGATCGGTCGGTCGGTCGGTCGGTCGGTCGGTTGGTTGGTCGGTCGGTCGGTCGGTCGGTCGGTCCGTCCCGCACTGAGACACGAGATGACTTGTCCGCATTGAGCGTCGGCGCGTGTGAGGTCTCCACGTGAGTCCAGTGGGCCGCGCCGTATAGTGAGGGGTAGTGGCTTCGCGGCCGACACGAGAGCAACAGGAGTCAAACCACGACGTCAGTCTGGCCGGTGCGAGCTGCGACGCCGTGAGACGGGAGATTGGCGCGCCTTCCTGCGTCCGTTGAAGCGGCTGGCAGCGGACGGTTCGGGAGAGCGAATTCGGGGTGCTGCGCCAGGTCTTCTCGAGAAATCGCAGTTTATTAGACGTGATTGGTGATATCTTGTTTCATTTACTGTTCTTAAATTCTATTTGTTTTCTTGTTGAGGTCACCAGCCGCTTTGTTTTGGGGTCGTGCTACCAGTCTTCTCCGTTTGCTCACCCGCGGGAAAGTGGTTGTTTTTTCCCTTATAAACAGACCATTCAATTTATAGAGTAGGGGCGGGGTAGAGCAACCTGCGGTTCGGGTCGTTCGGTAATGTCCCTATCGATCTGCCGTACGTTAGCAGCTGCCTCTCATGTTTGTCGCATTTGGTGTTAACATATATCAGGTATTAGGCCGTTACACTCCAAGAAATTGCGTTTTGATCTTTGGAAACTTAGATACCGCTTCTCAAGATCATAGGCAAAAATATCAGTGTACTGTAGAGCATCTTAACTATTGTTTAGCCAACCTTGTAGAAGTTTATATAAGTTTGCATTTCATTGGCTTTTATTAAAATGATTTCGTAGAAGTTAAAAACTCTTACGGTGAAAGGGTGTGCACCTTCGGTGGCAAGGTTAATATTTTAATTGTTGGTACAAAACACCAGTCTCGGGTGCATAGCTTGTGTGCTTGTGTAAATTGTTACAACTTTATCTGGTGAGGTACACTGGTGCAAATCTGCAACTTAGTTTAGTCTTTCAGAGGCTGTTGTGAGCGGTGGTAACTACGGCCGTGTCAAAAAGGAGCGGCACGATTCTCTGCCCGAAAGCTCATACACTCAGAGACAGAAAGAAACAAGGTTTAACTTTTAAACAAAATGCTTTTAGGCACTATGAATAAAGTGAATAAATACCAGATTGAGAGGGTGCTTTCTGATTAATTCTAAAATTGTAAACGTCCCATTTGTTAGAAGGAATTTAGTTACTCCCTGGCAAGTGACGAAATCAGAACCAGTTGCACGCTTACATAGTGTGATTAAATGTGTTAATGTTCTCGATGAATCGCTAGCAAATGAAATGAAATGAATTCTTAAGAATATTGTTTGAAAATAAATCACGGTCAACCACCATCTGCAAACAATCTAAGACCACCGTTCAGACTGTGTCCTAAATCGTTCATGTCGATTATGAACAACGGAGGGGCTGTAAAACATCTGTCGATACGTAATACTTCCTTGGCGAACGTCAGTCATAGAGTATCATTACTTCGTGAGAACATACCGTTCTTGTGAAACACAACTAGCTATTCCCTGAATAATCCGCGTTGCCTATTTGTATCTCGGAGAAACAGATTTATTGACACTGGTGAATGTGGTGCACGTCTGTCAACATGTATACATTCCGTGCTCGCATTTCATACTCGGTACAATTATTATTACCTGAATTATTTCTATCGGTTGCCTGATTTGACGATTTGTACAGCTTGTCTCACACTGATCTGTGAGAGGAGCTTGGCGCCAGGAAGTTTCCTTATTTCCTAGCAGCCATGATGGCTTTCCGTTTTCCGATCGCCAGGGCAGCACGTAGTGTCGTTTGAACATTGGCCACTACTGAAAGTTTCTTCTCAGTTGGTTGGTAAGGCAGGTTGGGGAACTACCTACTATTTATGCTCGATTTTAACGTTGCGAGGTCGCCTCCCTGTGAAATTGCGGCCCTGTGATTGGCCAGTTCAGGTGCTCGCCCGTTTTTCGCGGGTGGGTGGTGGGCTGAGGGCCAGTAGGGCAGTCCTGGTGTGGCCGGGGGCGCCGCTTGCAGGAGGTGAAGTTCGGTGAGCACGAGCGCCGGCGTGCGCTGCAGACTCGCGCCCTGCGGCCCACAGGGAACCTTGTAGGTCACTGAACAGTTTCGCGTTTCGCGTCTTGCGGGTTTTATTCCTTCAGTACGGGAGGCTACCGAGCGACTCACGCACAGTAGCATCTTTCTTAGTCTTTGGCTGATTCGTGGTGGTGGCCGTTGCATGCCTGCAACCCCTTCCTTTAGTAAATTGGCCTCCATTAGATAATACGGCGATCGTTACTAAAATTCCTTTTCTCCTGCTGTCGTGGCTTGTTATGAAAGTTCGTGGGGGGCAGGCTGCTGAACTCGAATCTTTCTTCACCCACCCTCATTTGGTGGTATTATTGTTCGATTCTCAACTGTTTAATAAATGAGTCCGTTAATATTACATTCTCTCTTTCATTACGTGAAATCACCCCTAGTGTCACAGAATGATGTGCACGACCTTATAGCAACCGTTGTAGTTCTACGTCTCGCGCCATTAACGATAGGATAAAGATTCAATATCGCGCGCCTGGCACGACCATTGCACCTATGACAGTAATCATGTTCAACTATTCGCCATTGATAAACTGGGGCCGGCCGGAGTGGCTGGCTAGTCTGGAAGCGAGCGACCGCTACGGTCGCAGGTTCGAATCCTGCCTCAGGCATGGATGTGTGTGATGTCCTTAGGTTAGTTAGGAGTTATCGGTCGCCTAGAACGTAGAACTAGCTAAACCTGAGGTCAAGTCGCTTTGTGCTCAGAGCCATTTAAACCATTTTTTTTTTATAAACTGGTGTTTTCCGGCTCGGTGTCAGTACGTGAGCACTAATCCACTTGATGTGGTGGAAGTAGTGGCCTCTGTTTTACCTTGCTGCCTTAGACAAAAAGGTTTCAAAAATCACAGCCCCAACAGCAAGGTATAGTAATATTGCAATAAAAATTAAAACGAGCCACCGCTTTTATTTGCGTTCTAAAATCCTACTGCAAATCGATGTTAGCGATGTGGGTCTGAAATATTCACGCAGGCTAATTCAAATTGTCGAACGATTACTCCAAATCTTTACACAGTGATGTCACATTTTAAGAAGTTGTACTAAAAATGAGTATATATTACTGTAAAGGAAAACAGAGTGTCATAGGTCTGTTATTGTGCTTAACATGGTTTCCAGGTGGGGTACAAAAACGAGACGAAAACCTTAGACAGGTCTGCTGACGATGTCAGCCTGTCGCCCGGACTGGTGTCAAAACACCAGCAGGTGTGTAGGCAGCACTGGGAGTCGGGGTGAGCCCTGGGACGGCGACCGAGGTGTGCAGCCTGCCATCGCCTTCATCCGCCGGCCGAGTCGGTCTGTCGGGCTCTGGCGTACTCCTCGTATTTATCCTCGGGACACACTCATCACCATTTACTACGGAACGACGGTAACAAGTGTGATCACGTCTGATTTCGCACCGCCTGCTTATTTCACTTCTAATCGTAAATACTGAAAAGCACAGACAAGTGACTCCGGTGTCAGACCAGAAGAGTCGGATACTGGAAGATGTGTCAGTCAGTCAGTCAGGGATGGATGGGGTACGTCTTGTGTGTGGCAGCCTCTCGCATTTCTGTCGACACGCCCTAAGAGACGTGTCGGTACAGACGTGACGTCTGTCGCCCTACCAGGTGGTACGGGGTACGTGCCACAGCCCGAGGTCGGTGCTAGCCAGACTCCCGGTAGCACTGGGTGGTGGCCGCTTCGCACTGCAGAGGCCGTACACCCGTCTCTCCTGTGCCTTCGGGAACTGGTCTGTCTATTAGTAAAGTATGCGTTCAAGACCGTACAGTAGATTCCACTAATTAGCCTTCAGTTGTCCTCCAAAGTAGTTTCTACGAGATTCACATATTGTAGGTAAAACATAGATTTACACATTTTCAATTATTACGTGAAACCGTTGCTGTTGTGCAGCTAGCATCTTGAGCTACTCTTCCCACAGATATAAAGGACGGTAATATACTGAACGACCAGTTGAACCTTGCTTGTAGACAATTTTTTCGAAGGCTTTAAACCTGTACTGTTGACGGTATAATAATGCTGGTAACCTTTGTGGTTTATTTCCTCAGGAAGCTGATACACCTTTAGTGCTTTAAGCTCACTACCCCTTACGTAATCGTGGTTTTGTCACGATGTATGTTTGCTACTACATCAGCCCTTAATTTTTAGAGCCAGGCAAAAATAACATTTTTCCTGTGAATGTGGTACACGATCCTGTTCGTAATTCTTTCTTGACAAGAGCCATTACTAACACTGTATTGTCAATTGTACATTTCTGAGATGTCTACCGTTTGTGGGCTTCAATAATATAGTTATACACCCAAACTCTGACGCCCGGTGACATACATAAAAAAGGCAGGTGGCGCTTTCGCCGAGAAACTAATTTTTTTGTGTATTGTAAAGGTATGCGCTGCCTGCGATATGCAAGGTATAAGAGAATCGCTGACCAGAGAGCAGTGTTGACTGTACGAACTGTGCGCTTGTTAGGACTAACTGCTACAGACAACCTCAGTTGTTGCTAGTCGCTAGTCTGGTGTATCATGGTGGCTGGGCCGGCCGCGGAGTATTATTGTATAAGGTAAAACATACATGGGAGTTTACATAATATTATTAGATATGCGCGAGGCTGCTTTTTATCTTTTACCATCAATGCTTGTTACTAGGACATTTATTTCAATTGAAAGAATGTAATATTTTTGTCGATGCATGATCATTCCGATTGTTGCAAAAGAAAATAATTCGCTTCCTTTTTTCCGTGTTACTTCACGTAAGGACGTTATTAATACAGATAATTTACACGTTGCCTTGGTACGCCAATTGGCGTATGTTTCTCGGCACGGGCGCCACCTGCCCTGTTTCCAGAGTAACTGCACTCGGCTCGTGGATCTTGCAGAGCTCACAACCGACTGTTGTATATTAACGTGACAAACCCTAATTGTGGGGCTATATTTTATTTCTGACACATGGATCTATACCGACAATTGTAAAAACGGCGATGGTACATTAATGCGAGAGTTCTTACAATTTGACATTATAGGACTACAGAAAAGTATGAACCTTTAAATTTATTCTTGGCGTATAAAATGAGTACCAGTCGTCGTTATCGTACGTCTAACGTAAGCTAAGATTTCCATTGGCCTTAGGTTACCTTCTGAAGACAAATTTATACTTGAAACATAGGCAAAGAATTTCTTCATCCATTGCGACAACTGGTCGGCTGTTTGTATGCGTGGGTAAATCTAAAAGGTTATTAGTTTGTACAATGAAAGGAAATGTAGGAACGAGCCAAGTACGTCTTTTGCAAATCTTTCATTTAACAACACATTATGGGACAGTCTCTGAAATAAAAATTGCCGAAACCGTCGTTGTTAGCTGCAGAAGAACGTGCGCTCCCGGTAAGGGTGCGGAGGCCGTGAACGTGCACAACTAGAGGGGCCACCTGTGACGTCAGAGCGAGCACATGCGTTCGTATAAGGTCCACCGCACACCCGCTCGTGCCTAAAAGACGAAACTTTGCAGAGCTTTTCCTGACGACGGGAAGAGTGCGGGCTGCGGAAACTCTTCCGTGGACGCACCGACTGTCCTGTGAGGTCTGCACGCCTTGCGGCAGCGCGGTTCTATCCCGAAACGTAGATTAGTGACTAACTGCAGCCTGGTTCACGTCGAAGTACAGTAGGTTTCGCTCGGCTTTCCTACTGATGATTTGCTGAGACAATGTTCACAGGTAGGTGCAGGTCCGTCGTAAAGGGACGGAAAGAACCGCGCCGCCGTAGTCTCATGTCAGTGTGTAGTGGTTTTCATTATTTAATGACTGGTATTATTGCAGGAGGAAGTTAGCTAGAGCCTGCGATTAAAATGGTCAGCTTTCTGTTTTTTCTAGATCTAATTTAAAAAACGTTTCATTTGACGTGTGAGCGCCACACAGTCCGCCTCTGTCAACCCTGGCCAGAGCCACACTTGGGGGCCGAGCGCACAACGGCGGTAGCACCTCGTGTGGCGACTGTCTCCCACACCACAAGTGGAAAGCGCAGGATCTCATAATCTTTTAAATGGGGTGAGGACGTGCAGCTTCGGAAGCATTTGCTCAATCTTGACCACATAAAAACTAAATGTTGGAACCCAATCTGTGCGTTTCTTGTATTGCACCATCTCCAGCTTATTTACATTAACCAGACCGCCCTGGCGAGGACCCTCCGACTGGGCTCAGCTCACTGCCTCTGCCTCTGCCTCCTTCAGCCCAAACCGGCAGAACACGCGTTACTTGTTAACTACCCGAGGAAAAATTCAGCCAAGGGGACCGGCATTACGAAGGAATATTTGTACATGTCCGTCCGTGCTCAAAGGCGTCACAGGCCAGCCAATACAGAATTAAAAGCACGAAACACAGAAACGAGAGTTCGAGTAATTTTGGATTGAATGCTTACTGAAAGGCGCTCGGGAGGCAGGGCAGATGAGTCGAGGGAAAGATTCCCAGCTAATTGGGACTTGGGGGGTCGTCGTTCCACCCTGACTGCAGAACTGGTCTCTGGCGGCGGACTCCAGGCAGACCGAGCTGCGGCCATGAGGTTATCTGTAGGGACAGTGAAACCCTCCATATGGAATGTCGGTCGGTTTGTGTTTTACTTTCGAAACTTGGTCATTTGCATCTGATCAGTGGACAGCAAATGTATTCAGAATCATGACACAGCTCTATTGAAAGGAACACTTTGTGTCTAAAACCGAGTGTCGGTCCAGTACAGTTATAAATCTGCCTTTGCCTCTGCGAGGTTCTCAGGAGAGCTGTGACGTTTGGAAGGTAGGAGACGAGGTACTGGCAGAAGTGAAGCTGTGAGGAAGTGAAGCTTTCGCCCGCGAATGGCAAAGCTCCCACGCACAAGTGCTCCACCATCTGAGCTACCCGAGTTCAAGTCTCGGTCCGGCACACAGTTTTAATCTGCCAGGAAGTTTTATAATGGCACACAGTCCGCTGCAGAGTGAAAATCTCCAAGACATGTACATTACATAAATGAAGTGATTATTGAAAGCATATTCGACAAAATCGTACCCCAAACGCTACCGCGAAATAATTGCTACCAACTGAAACAATTAACAAGCAATAATATTGACGAAGCAACATCGTAACAAAGATCACAATTCAGTTTAAAGACTTGCAGGAAATAGTTTGAAACACATTCTGGAGGATGTTTACTTACCTTCACTTAAAAGACGGTGATCTGAGCAATTAGTATCCAGTTTACTTGCTTTGCATTGAACACCAGTATTTGTAAGTGTTCTGACAAAGCATTAATGTCTTATAATAGGTCCAGTGAAGCAGGTAGTAGACTGTAGAGCTATCAATAAAGTGACATCATTCGTTGGAAATTGGAGAAACATTCTGGTATTCGTCACACTGATTCGTAACCACTGTGAGGCACTTACCAGTGACACGCTCCGCATTTAGTGTATCTGGAATGTTGAAGAAACGGACCGGTCGACTAACACGTAGCGGCATCATTTACAGTCGGTTCTAACAAAATGTCTCTCACAGAGAGGACGAGGATATGATTACAATAATCAGAGCACACAACACATTGAGTATAGATTTAAGTGTCAGGTAGTCGTTCCTGAAAGTGTTTGTGTGGAGTGTAGCCATGTATGGAAGTGAAACATGGACGATAAATAGTTTGGACAAGAAGAGAATAGAAGCTTTCAAAATGTGGTGCTACAGAAGAATGGTGAAGATTAGATGGGTAGATCACGTAACTAATGAGGAAGTATTGAATAGGATTGGGGAGAAGAGAAGTTTGTGGCACAACTTGACCAGAAGAAGGGATCGGTTGGTAGGACATGTTCTGAGGCATCAAGGGCAGCGTGGAGGGTACAACTCGTAGAGGGAGACCAAGAGATGAATACACTAAGCAGATTCAGAAGGATGTAGGTTGCAGTAGTTACTGGGAGATGAAAACAGCTTGCACAGGATAGAGTAGCATGGAGAGCTGCATCAAACCTGTCTCAGGACTGAAGACGACAACGACAACAACAACAACGTAATAAAGTTTGAGGCAAATATGACTTATCTAGGAAATTTTCCCCAAAAAATATTTGCATGAAAATCGAATGGATGAATATATCTATTTATAAGACTGTTTCACAATGGCGTGAAAGTGTTCTTTGTTTCTTGACCTCATCGCACCATAAGTAACATTTACATTACAGCCTACAACAGGCCATTTGCTGTTACGAATTACTTATTCAATGTGCTGAAACTAAGTCGTAGCTACTGTTTATTTTTTCAAGCGTCCGTTCGAGGAGGAATCCACACTGAAAACATCACATCACGTCGTATATTGGTTGACAATATGCGACAGGTGATATTGTATGCGTGACGTCAGCCTTTTTGGAACACACTGGTAGCGTGAACGTTGAAGGCAACAATGTGGCATTCAGGGGAAGGAGGTAATATCTGTTGGTATCACTGAACTCATCGGTGAAGGTTTTCGAATAGAACGTGGCCTAGCGACCATTGATATGCCTGCTAGAAGAATGGGCAAGCTGCAGGTGGCCTACTGCACACGGTCACAATCTGAACATTGCTCTGTTTGCAGGGGCAGGTGTGTGTGTGTGTGTGTGTGTGTGTGTGTGTGTGTGTGTGTGTGTGTGTGTGTGTGTGTGTGTGTTAATTGATTGTTTTGCACTAGGTGTGGTTAAAGGAGTATCTTTTCACATAATAGCTGGCTTTGAAAATCCGTACAAGTGTTGTTGTTTCTGTGTTTGCACTGTACTTTTGGGATGCCAAATGTTCATATTGTGCGGATGCCGACTTTAATAATTTCCGTGGTAGATTATCGTCTGACGGTGTAAATGTTTCGACATTCTCTGGGACCTTCTAAACTTCGTTAGAGCCATTTGAACCATTTGTTTGGAAACGCTATCTGTGGACTATGGGACGTGACCTGATGTTATCAGTCCCCCAGAACGTAAACCGAACTAATGTAAGTAGTTCTAAGAACATCCATGCCCAAGGCATGATTCGAACCTGCGACCGTCGCGGATGCTATTTCTTTCCATCACAGTTCAGTTACCATACGCATGACCATGTGAGATATTAGTTCACAGCTGATTTCATATTTCATGTGCATACATGTAGTTATGCAGTTTATTGGTGAAGAAAACTGCACTCTTGCTTTGTGTGCTAATGTCACCTGACTATGGGATGTTTTGCCTCTCAAATACTGTCTCTGTAAAGGCGCTTTACGCCTGTACAATAGCACTTCGTGCGTATGTGCAGTGACAGAAAATGAGCTGCAAGTGTCGAAGTGAGTGCCAAAAGTTATACGTAATGTAAAACGTGCCTGAACATAAGTGGAAAGACCGCAAACCTAATGTTGAGATACACATCATAATGCACTGGAAATGCCTGGCTTGCTATGAATGTGTTGTGATCAATGCCCACAAAACTAAAGCAAATGAGTTTAGTATATGTGACATATAAACAAAAACGTACGAATATAGTAACCTTATATAAATTCGTGGACGTACATAAATTAACTGTCAAGACAGTGACGAGTAGAATGCTACAACACGGTGTGCTGCTTATATAAAACTTAGGGAACCAGTGGAAACAATGCTCCTCTTTGAGAACTAGCAGTGTGCTGTAAACATTTGTGGTTAGGAAGGCAGAGTAAGATTTGCATGCAAAGTGACGACACATATACTCATGCATTGTCGTGCTGAAAGATAGTTTGCTCCAGTCTGGAAGGGTTCCCACCCACCCCCGCCCCACTGACAGGGGCAAAATAATGCCACACTACGACATCCCCTGTACGTAAGTGCTAAATTACCAACGTTTGTCCCCTACACTACAAACGTTGGACACTCCTGAACTTCTGTCACTGGCAGCGGGTAAGAATGCCCTCTTCGGAGCTGCCGCGGTGTGGTGCAGGCAGTGTTGTTTGTACATCACACCCTACAGTGGACCACGTGTTCTGTTAACACGTTTTATTCCAGGTGAGTCGTATAAATGATGTATTGTGGGATTGGGCCAATTCCTACTTTTATCCGTTTAGATTTATGCTTCGTCGTTCAGTGTATGTGTCGGAACATTAAGGCGACAGCAGGGTGCAGCAGCCATAAATGATGTGAAAGAGTGCATAGTTTCTGCACAGCCCCACTCTCATGCTCGACAGCGGTGTTAAGTTCTCAAACCCACATACGGTGCTTCTGCTTCTCACGTGGCAGATGATCGCGCTTAGATACACGTAGTGCTACGGAAGATACACACTGAACTGCAGTCTGTACGTTAGATTAGCTACTACAACAAGAACAAACCTTTTCGATACATAGCGGGCAAAAGCCAGTTATCTTGCATGACGAATCCCCTCAGAACACCAAGTAACTCTGCTGTACGAACCCATTCTTTGCGAAAAGAGTGCACATTTTGCATTACAAATCCTTATATTTACCCTGCAGACAAAAGAAGGTATATCAGAGATCTTTTTCGAATGAAACTCTAACAATACACCCACCTCCACATGTGGTGGAATTTTGTGCTGTTGTGGCGGAAACCAAATGATGTATGCATATGTTGGTTGCTTTATTCAGTTGCGACAGGTGATGCATATTTTAAATGTGCTGATACAACGGTAAGTGGCATACTAAACCGCAAAGTTACTGTAATGCGTTTCCACACTAATGAGACAGTTTAATACATAGAATGTGTACTGTATTTGTCTACCACTGTCATTAACCTATTACGTCCATGTTACCTACTGAACGATTAAATGTTGGTTGGTCCCTTGCATGGGGGGCTTAATTATTATTAAAAATCATTGTCACATTTATTTTTGGTGGCTGTAGGTCCGATTACGCTGTGTCTCGTAAACGGTTGGCCCTGACTAGTATTTGTACGCAATCTGACTGCATGGAACAACAATGAATGAAAATTTTCGTTAACACAATTAAGTCCCCAGCAACTACTTAACCAACGCAACAACAAGCACAAGAGTAACTGTTCTGTGTGTGGAAGTGTGATTCAACGTACACATCTGGCACGGTTCTTCTTCAATAAGACAAGAACTTTTAAATATCATTTATACTGACGTAATTACAAAATAGATATACTCTAATTGCGTAAGGAAACCAGAATTACACTCTAATACAAGAAGACAAGCCAGATGCTTTGTTGACTGAACCTGTAATGATGCATTATTTACGACACTGAGATAAAAGAAAACAAAATTTTCCTTTTATTTGTATTACCTTCATATATTGACGAAAAGCACTCTCTAATCATTACAATATTTCCACACCGACTCGTTACTATCACATCTCAACAAAAACTTTTCGGTATCACATCTCAGCAAGCACTGCCTACTACGGGTTCTCCCCAAGCACTGCCAGTGGAGGCGGCTGAATAATACTCTTTGGCGCAATCTCTGGCGCTGTGGCTCAGTGGAGCCTCCTTTCACCCTTTGCCCAACTATGCAGTCGTCCCCCGCTCCGACCTTACATTAACTAAATTCGATACAATCCCATATTAGAAGAGAGAATGCCTATTTTCGTCCTCTACGGTATCATTTTATGGACATGGTTCGCTGCACTCAACTACAGTCACACAACAAAGACCTGCAGCAACAAGTACGAAACCTAACGAATACAAACACTGGCTTTGGGCTCTATAGTTAAAGCGGCAGAATATGTCAGTGTCAAAGAGGCTCGAAGGAGAGAACAGGCTAAAACACAACTGGCGACATCCATTATATATATATATATATATATATATATATATATATATATATATATATATATATATATATAGGCATATCTCACACGAACAGCACATCAAGACGCCAAAGCTGTTAGACAATCGCCACGAATCTACATCCCAGAAAAGGGAATATACATATAAAATCAATCAGAACCACCCACACTGTCTGTAACAGCTGTGACAAGTCTATACTGTCCAGGAGCCGGTCATACAACTATAGCTGTCACACACACGAATCGCGAACGCCCACTGCCAACCTCAGAACAATCACACAAATACGAATACAAATCACCATCAACATTACAGAGAAGCTACCAAAGATCAATTTCCTGGAGAAGACAACGTAATTCTGCGGCAGAGGATTTATTTGATAATGAACCCATCCCGCCCCCTCACACACTCAACGACGTTACAGGATAGCTGCGTTAATACGATACAATATATAGATGACATGGCAATCGGTGGCTCCATAGACTACAACGTGGCAAAGCAATATCATCCAGTGGTGTAATTGGAAGTTTAAGACAAATAACATTAACGTAGAGGATAGATGAGTTGGACGATGAGCTTATATACATTCACAAACAAAACCGACAATGTGAAGAAGTGGTGTATACCACAATTTATCGCAACGTAGGAGTATGTACATTTTCTTGTGCACAAACACCGAACAACGCGCTCCAGTACGCGGCCACCAAATACATCGCTGGCCGCCTTCGCGCGTGTGTGAGTCAGCACAGAGCAACTGGCTACGCCAGGAAGCATTGCGATTGGTTTTCCCTGGAAAACCGCGACCCCAGCCGACGGCTCCATTAACTAGCAAGCCGTATATGAACGACGACGACGACGACGACGACAGTAGTTCCCGATGAGACGTGCAGTACGTCGTGTTCCAGCTGCTTGTGGATGACTCGCCGCACCACTCGAGGTTACCTGGCTGCTCGGCGGAAATCTTGCGACGTCACTCGGAGAGACTGGACGTGGTTATACCAAATGTGCATGGTGGGGTGCACCTCCCGTACTTATTCTCAAGTTTACTCAGGCTCACACTCGGACAATGCATAATTAGACGCTTGGCGAACATAAAAAGTGATTTGTGATTTAACAATTAATAAACCAGACTGAGGAGGTTGTACGTGGGTTTTGGTGTGAACACAGAAGTGTCGTAGGGTTTTCCATATGATGTGTATGTAAGGATGATATTCCTGGGTATAACACTATGTAAACAGTACATCACATTTGTATTGCGAGGCACTCTTCACCCCGAGGAAAAAGGGACAGGCACGTAGTCCCCTGAATCGAAACACTCAGGCCACAGACCACTACTAAACTCGGTCTACTTGTATAAGTCTTGGGCCAGTAGTTCCAATTACATGACAAATCTGCGGGAGTGACATTTGCAACGATGTCAACGTGCGTCTAGAAACAACCTCCGCCCCCAACATACTCTGTGTTCTAGAAAGACAACATGTCAGTCCCATACAAAGCGCCGCCGATACCAATGCAAAACGTGTAAAGGCAAAAAGCAATGAAGAAGCGTGTGACGTCCCAAAGAGGGTCGCCGATTGGGAGACATGTTAAGAAAACACCAAGCCACACTCCGTGTAGTGTCACCTCTGCGTCCACACCAGCAACCAGCACCAAGCCCACCACAACTAATGATACTTTTAATCTAGAATTTAAGTAGGCTACAGCAACAAGAGATACTATCATCCTGACAATCCACGTAGCATCCGCTGCAGTGTCCGCTCAATCACCCTCTGGAGGGCAGATACTAAGGACAGAAAATATTCCTACATCAGCTGAGCCGCTGCTCGACCTCACGTTCCAGGTCTGCCTGCACAGATATATATATATATATCTATATATATATATATATATATATATATATATATATATATATATATATAATCAAATACAGGGCACACTAATTAATCAACACACAATCAGTGTGATTATAGATATGTTCGTCAGACTGCGACAGATTTACACACAAAATACGCATAAACAGTCAAACAAGTGCCAGTCAAACAGACTGACAACATCGACGTGCATTTTGTCAGCCCGGAAAATCTAACATAGCACATCATGTGCTTATAAGGTTCTTGTAATAGAAATGGGCAACTGATATTCTGGTAGCATGTTTTGGTCGACATAACATGCAATCATGTTACAACTGTGCTACGTTAATTGACAAAGGCTGCAATAGTAATAGACAACAAAGTCGGTCGAAAGATTGAACGGTGCACAGATAACTTAGTCTCGGTACCGACTTCCTTCTTGCAGAAGAGAGTAGATCGAAGCTGAGCGCTCACTGCATTAGCTTTGCTACACCTCACTTCCAGTTCTTTCACTGTGTTGCCATCCTGTGAGAATATGCATCCCAAGTACTTGAAACTGTCCACCTGTTCTAACATTGTTCCTCCTATTTGGCACTCAATCCGTTTATATCTCTTTCCCACTGACATTACTTTCGTTTCGGAGATGCTAATCTTCATACCATAGTCCTTACATTTCTGATCTAGCTCTGAAATATTACTTTGCAAACTTTCAATCGAATCTGCCATCACAACTAAGTCATCCGCATATGCAAGACTGCTTATTTTGTGTTCACACATCTTAATCTCACCCAGCCAGTCTATTGTTTTCAACATATGATCCATATATAATACGAACAACAGTGGAGACAGGTTGCAGCCTTGTCTTACCCCTGAAACTACTCTGAACCGTGAACTCAATTTACTGTCAACTCTAACTGCTGCCTGACTATCCATGTAAAGACCTTTAATTGCTTGCAAAAGTTTGCCTCCTATTCCATAATCTCGTAGAACAGACAATAACTTCCTCCTAGGAACCCGGTCATATGCCTTTTCTAGATCTATAAAGCATAGATACAATTCCCTGTTCCACTCATAACACTTCTCCATTATTTGCCGTAAGCTAAAGATCTGGTCCTGACAACCTCTAAGAGGCCTAAACCCACACTGATTTCCATGCAATTGGTCCTCAACTAATAGTCGCACTTTCCTTTCAACAATACCTGAGAAGATTTTACCCACAATGCTGATTAAAGAGATACCTCTGTAGTTGTTACAATCTTTTCTGTTTCCATGTTTAAAGATTGGTGTGATTACTGCTTTTGTCCAGTCTGATGGAACCTGTCCCGACTCCCAGGCCATTTCAATTATCCTGTGTAGCCATTTAAGACCTGACATTCCACTGAATTTGACGAGTTCCGACTTAATTTCATCCACCCCAGCTGCTTTATTGCACTGCAATCTATTGACCATTTTCACCACTTCCTGAAATGTGATCCTATTTCCATCATCACTCCTATCCCATTGTACATCGAAATCTGAAACATTACTGATTGTATTTTCACCTACATTGAGCAACTCCAAAATATTTCCTCCATCTGCCCAAGGAATCCACAGGATTCACAAGCAGTTTTCCTGACCTGTCCAAAATACTTGTCATTTCCTTCTTACCTCCCTTTCGAAGACTGCTAATTACACTCCAGAATGGTTTTCCAGCAGCTTGACCCAAAGTCTCCAACCTGTTTCCAAAGTCTTCCCAAGATTTCTTCTTGGATGCTGCAATTATCTGTTTGGCTTTGTTTCTTTCTTCAACATAACTTTCTCTGTCTACCTGAGTTCTAGTATGTAGCCATTTTTGATACGCCTTCTTTTTCCTTTTACAGGCTGCCTTGACTGTGTCGTTCCACAAAGCTGTTTGCTTCATCCTACCTTTACACACTACTGTTCCAAGACATTCTTTAGCCGCTTCTAGTACTGTGTCCCTGTACCTTGTCCATTCCTTTTCCAATGACTGTAATTGACTACATTCAACTAACTGGTACCTTTCTGAGATCGCTGTTATGTACTTGTGCCTCATTTCCTTATCCTGAAGTTTGTCCACTCTTATCCTCCTACATATGGATCTGAACTCCTGCACTTTCGGCTTCGCAATCCCAATTTCACTGCAGATTAAATAATGATCAGTGTCGTCAAGGAATCCCCTGAATACGTGTGTCCCTCACAGCCTTCCTGAATTCCTGATCTGTTATTATATAGTCAATGACAGATTTGGTTCCCCTGCTTTCCCAAGTATACCGGTGAATGTTCTTATGTTTAAAAAAGGAGTTTGTGATTACTAAGCCCATACTGGCACAGAAATCCAAGAGTTGCTGCCCGTTCCTGTTGGCCTCCATATCCTCTCAAAATTTACCCATAACCTTTTCATACACTTCAGCTCATGGGTGATTTTAACGCCAGGATTGGAAATCGAACAGAACACTGTCCTTGTCCTTGACTACATCACTGAGTGCCTCATAAAAACTATCCGTCTTATCTTGATCTGTCCCTTCACAATGCGAATATACTGACACAATCCTAATTTTCTTGCTAGGCACTGTCAAATCTATCCACATCAGTCGTTCGTTTACATACCTTATTGCAACTACGCTGGGTTCCATTTCTTTCCTGATGTAAAGCCCTACACCCCATTGTGCTATTCCTGCTTTGACTCCTGACAGGTAGACCTTGTACTCTCCCACTTCCTCTTCTTTCTCACCCCTTACCCGAATGTCACTAACAGCTAAAACGTCCAGCCCCATCTTACTTGCAGCTTCTGCCAGCTCTACCTTCTTCCAAGAGTAGCCCCCATTGATATTAATAGCTCCCCATCTCATTACCATTTGTTTTTTTTTGTTTGTGGTTTTAGGGCGCAAAACTTCTATGGTCATTAGCGCCCAGCCCGTGACGTAGGAAACAGGAAAAAAAACGAAATTTAAAATCAGCAGCAATGGGAACAGTCATAAAATTTGAGAAACTAAAGGCAGAAGGAATGCTTCAAAATCCACTATAAAAAGGGGTTGGTTGTCCCCAAAAAAAAAGCTTCAAATGACTGACGTCATTTCACTGTCATTAATAAACTGTAGAACGCGGACAGCTGAGCGCGTGTCATCTGCTAAAATCGACGATAGATCAGGCGATAGCTGTAGACGGGAGCGTAACGGATTAAAATAGGGGCATTCAATTAAAAGGTGTCTGACCGTCCACAGCTGAGAGCAGTGGGGACAGAGTGGGGGAGGATCACCGCTTAAAAGATGTCGATGACTAAAAAGACAGTGCCCTATCCGGAGTCGGGCTAAAATTACCTCCTCCCGACGACGCGTTCGGGAGGAAGAGGTCCAAGTGCAAGGAAGGGCTTTCACTTCCCGCAATTTATTATGGGGAAGTGTTGACCAATGCACATGCCATAAATGAGCAACTTGGCGACATAAACCGCTCCGTAGATCGGTGAAGGGAAGCGACTGAGTAGCTGGCCGAGGAAGAGAGACTGCAGCCTTGGCCGCTATATCGGCCGCCTCATTCCCACAGATACCAGCGTGTCCCGGGAGCCACAGGAACGCCACCGAGACGCCCCCAGGTGGAGCAAGCGCAGACAGTCCTGAATCCGGTGGACCAGAGGGTGCACAGGGTAAAGAGCTTGGAGACTTAGGAGAGAGCTGAGAGAATCTGAGCAGATTACGTACTGTATCCGCTGATGGCGGCGGATGTAGTGGACAGCCTGGAGAACAGCGTAAAGCTCCGCAGTATAAACCGAACACTGGTCGGGAAGCCGAAAGTGATTTGGGGTGTCGCCAACAATATAGGCACTCCCTACACCTAACGATGTTTTCGAGCCATCGGTGTAAATAAATGTGGCTTCCGTCATTTGTGCACATAGAGCAGCAAATGCCCGACGGTAGACAAGTGTAGGGATACCATCCTTGGGAAATTGACATAGGTCTCTGAGCAAGTCGATCCGGGGACGGAGCGAAGGCGGCGCTGTACCCCAAGTTGTCAAGAAGGTTTTAGGAAAGCGGAAGGAAAGAGAATGGAGCAGTTGACGGAAGCGGACTCCCGGGGGTAGTAGGGCGGAGGAGCGGCCTGCATACCCGACATCAAAGGAGGCGTCGAAAAAAAAGGTCATGGGCTGGATTAGCAGGCATGGAAGACAGATGGCTAGCATAACGACTCAGAAGGACTGCCCGCCGATTGGACAGCGGAGGTTCAGCAGTCCCAGCATAAAGGCTTTCCACAGGGCTGGTGTAAAAAGCTCCAGACACTAAACGTAATCCACGGTGGTGGATAGAGTCGAGACGCCGAAGAATAGACGGCCAAGCAGAGGAGTAGACTATGCTTCCATAATCCAATTTCGAGCGCACTAAGGCGCGATAGAGGCGGAGAAGGACCACCCGGTCCGCTCCCCAAGAGGTACCATTCAGGACACGGAGGGTGTTAAGGGAACGCAGACAGCGAGCCGAAAGATAGGTTTGACAAACTGTGCTGGTCCTCCGACGTTTCCTAAGACCCAAGAATTTAGCGACGTCGGAAAACGGAAGGTTGACAGGACCTAGATGTAAGGAGGGCGGAAGAAACTCCTTACGTCGCCAAAAATTAACACAAACGGTCTTACTGGGTGAGAAACGGAAGCCGGTTTCGATGCTCCACGAGTGGAGGCGATCGAGACATCCTTGAAGACGTCTTTCAAGAAGGCTGGTCCGTTGAGAGCTGTAGTAGATCGCAAAATCGTCCACAAAGAGGGAGCCCGAGACATCAGGAAGGAGACAATCCATAATTGGATTAATGGCGATGGCAAACAGTACAACACTAAGCACGGAGCCCTGGAGTACCCCGTTTTCTTGGGAGAAAGTACGGGAGAGAGTACGGGAGAGAGTAGTGTTCACCCGCACCCTAAATGTGCGCTCTGCCATAAATTCGCGAAGAAAAAGGGGCAGCCGACCTCGAAAGCCCCAAGAGAACAGTCTGCAGAGGATGCCTGTCCTCCAACAGGTATCGTACGCTCTCTCCAGATCAAAAAATATTGCTACCGTTTGGCGTTTCCGGAGAAAATTGTTCATGATGTAAGTGGAGAGAGCAACAAGATGGTCAACAGCAGAACGATGCTTTCGGAATCCGCATTGGGCATGTGTTAAAAGACTGCGGGATTCCAGCCACCAAGCTAAACTGTAATTCACCATACGCTCCAAAACCTTACAGACACTACTAGTGAGAGAAATGGGGCGATAGCTAGAGGGGAGATGTTTGTCCTTTCCAGGTTTCGGAACGGGAACAATAGCTTCCCGCCATTGCCTGGGAAAGGTACTGTCGGTCCAAATTCGATTATAAAGGCGAAGGAGGTAACGCAGGCTATGGGTTGATAAATGCAGCAACATTTGGACATGGATACCATCCGGTCCTGGGGCGGAGGAGCGAGAAGAAGAGAGTGCATGTTGGAGTTCGCGCATGGAGAAAACAGTATTGTAGCTTTCGCGATTTTGAGAGGAGAAAGCAAGATGTCGCACTTCCGCTGCACGTTTCTTCGGGAGAAACGCTGGCGGGTAATTTGAAGAGCTCGAAATCTCAGCAAAGTGCTGACCCAATGAGTTAGAAATTGCGACGGGGTCCACTAAGGTATCATGCGCGACAGTGAGCCCAGAGACCGGGGAGGAACTAGGCGCGCCTGAGAACCGTCGAAGCCGACTCCAAACTTCCGAGGAGGGAGTGAAGTTGTTAAATGAGCTAGTAAAGAATTTCCAGCTTGCCTTCTTGCTATCGCGGATGACGCGACGGCATCGCGCACGGAGCTGCTTATATCGGATACAGTTGGACAAAGTTGGATGGGGACGGAAAATGCGAAGAGCACGTCGCCGCTCACGTATTGCGTCACGGCATGCCTCGTTCCACCAAGGGACTGGAGGGCGCCGGGGCAATTCGGAGGTGCGTGGTATTGAACGTTCCGCAGCTGTGAGAATAACGTCGGTAAAATGTGTGACCTCATCGTCGACGCTGGGAAAGCGACGGTCATCGAATGTCGCTAGAGACGAAAAAGTGTCCAATCGGCTTGGGCAAACTTCCAGCGTCGCGAGCGCATATATGGCAGTTGAGGCTGCAGTCGAAGAACACATGGAAAGTGGTCACTCGAGTGTGTATCATCAAGGGCGAACCATTCGAAGCGCCGAGCTAGCGGAACAGTACCGACCGCAAGGTCCAAATGGGATAAATTTGCCGTGGAGGCAGACAAAAATGTGGGGACCCCAGTGTTGAGGCAGACTAGATCCGCTTGGTGAAAGACGTCTAGCAATAGTGAGCCACGTGGACAAGAATGTGGAGATCCCCAAAGCGGGTGGTGGGCATTGAAGTCCCCAACCAGCAAATAGGGGGGTGGAAGCTGATCAAGAAGATGGAGATCAGCTCGTGCCATTGGTGTAGACGATGGAATGTATACCGTACAAAGAGAGAACGTGTATCCAGAAAGGGAAAGACGGACGGCGACAGCTTGGAAGGAAGTGTTTAAGGGGATTGGGTGATAATGGAGAGTATCATGGAGCAGAATCATGAGTCCTCCATGGGCTGGAGAGCCTTCAACAGAGGGGAGGTCATATCGGACGGACTGAAAATGAGGGAGAACAAAGCGGTCATGGGGACGCAACTTTGTTTCCTGAAGACAGAAGATGACCGGCGAGTAGGATCGTAAGAGGATCGACAATTCATCCCGATTGGCTCGAATGCCGCGGATATTCCAGTGGATAATGGACATAGGGTGAACAGAAAATGGAGGAACGTGACCAAGGGTGCTGTCAACTCAACGACTTCTCAGAGCTTGCGACCGACAGCATGGAATGGCATTCAGTCGAAGGCAGAAGATCCTGATCCATAGGGTGGTCAGGAGCAGCTCCTGCCACCAACGATCGGCCAGTTGACCAGCCACCAGCAGTGCGCCTCGGCGACACAGAAGACGGCCGAGGGCGATTTCCGCCAGGTGGTGCTGTAGATGGGACACGCCTTGGCGGAGGAGAGGAACTGTGTTTTTTCGTAGCCTTCTTGGAAGTATGATGTTTAGATGAAGGAGGAACCGATGGTTGTGAAGTTGCGGTACGTAAAATCTCTTCACGAGAATGCTCTTTATTCGAAGACTTGGCGTCTGACTTTTGGCCTCGAGATTTAGCAGAACCCGACGAAGGGTGAGCCATAGAGTGGGCAGGCGAAAGAGGTGAGGTTGAACGGGCGATCTTTGCGCTGGCCGATCTGACGACCGTGGTACTAAATGTGAGGTCGCAAGTCTGCGTGGCCGCCTCCTTTGTTGGCCGAGGAGAAGCAAGGACAGTGCTGTATTTTCCTTTCTGAGGCACGGTGGGCTGTCGACTGGCGAGTAACTTTCGAGCAGCAAAGGTCGACACCTTTTCCTTCACTCTTATTTCCTGGATCAGCTTTTCGTCCTTAAAAACGGGGCAATCTCGAGAGGAAGCAGCGTGGTCACCCATACAGTTGATGCAGCGAGGGGATGGAGGTGGACAAGCACCCTCATGGGCATCCTTGCCACACGTAACACATTTGGCCGGATTGGAACAGGACTGGCTGGTGTGATTGAACCGTTGACATCGATAGCAACGCGTAGGGTTTGGGACATAAGGGCGAACGGAAATTATCTCATAGCCTGCTTTGATTTTTGATGGGAGTTGAACTTTGTCAAATGTCAAGGAGACAGTGCGGGTTGGAATGATGTTCGAGTCAACCCTTTTCATAACCCGATGAACAGCGGTGACGCCCTGGTCAGACAGGTAGTGCTGAATTTCTTCGTCAGACAATCCATCGAGGGAGCGTGTATAAACGACTCCACGCGAGGAATTTAAGGTACGGTGCGGTTCCACCCGGACAGGGAAGGTGTGGAGCAGAGAAGTACGCAGCAATTTTTGAGCCTGGAGGGCACTGTGTTTCTAACAACAGGGTACCATTCCGTAATCTGGAACAAGACTTTACAGGACCCGCAATTGCGTCGACACCTTTCTGAATAATGAAAGGGTTGACCGTGGAAAAGTCGTGACCTTCGTCAGACCGAGAAACAACAAGGAACTGTGGCAACGATGGAAGAACCGTCTGTGGCTGAGACTCAGTGAACTTACGTTTGTGAGCAGACATAGTGGAAGGTGAGGAAACCATTGCGGAAGAATCCCCCATGATTACCGGCGTCTCCGATGGCGCGCTCCTCCCTTGTGGGGGCCCTCACCGAGGGCACACCCGCCTTAGGTGATTGTTCACACCTCAGGTCACACCTCCCGACAAACGGACGGAGGGACCAATCGGCACTTTCGGAAGGTATCAGCTCGGGTAATCACCCCTCCCTGGGCCTGGCCGTTACCAGGGGGTACGTACGTGTCCTACCTGTCTACCCGGGGCGGGGAATCACGCGTGACCCCGTCACCGGCTACGCATGGAAGTGCGTGGGTCGGCCTTCAGACATGCACAGGGAGGAAAAAAGAGAAAGGGAAAGGAAAGAAGAGGGGGTCTCGAACGCCGCAGCGGAGAAAAGGGCAAGGAGAAGAGGGAAGGAAAAGAGGACAGAGGAAGGACAGAGGAAGGACAGAGGAAGGACAGAGGAAGGACAGAGGAAGGACAGAGGAAGGACAGAGGAAGGACAGAGGAAGGACAGAGGAAGGACAGAGGAAGGACGAGGACTTGCAAGTGTAAAAGCAAGGAATTTGGAACAGTTTCGAGCGTCCGTCTCCGGACGTAGGCACAAACCATACTCCCAGAGGGGGAGAAAGGGAAGGAAAGAGCCAGAGGTGAGGGGGGGGGGGCGAAGATGGGGGACGGGGAGGGATGCGGAAAGGGAAGGGAAGGTATGCAGCCCGGAAAGGAAGGAGGGCCACATTAGCTCGGGGTCCCGTGCTCGCTACGCACGTGTCCACAAAAGAGTTGTGGACCCCCTGGGGTGATTACCATTTGTTTGACAAACCAGGGAGTCCAAAGATACGACTTGGCAGTTAGAGGTGGGACTCCGTCACCTCCAAAGGTCCGAGGCATTGTGCTCCGATTGTTGCCAGCATCATATTTATAGTACCAGGGAAGCAGGTTGCTAGCCTTACTTTCCCTGAGTCCCATTGGGTTTTACCCCTAACGCTTGAGGGACTAACCGGTGGATCTGGTAGTCGTTGCCGTCTGAGCACAAAGGTGACCACCACTGGCACTGGGCGAAATTTTAATAGACTGAACTTGGGGTTGTGAGTGAAATAAAGAGCTCGAGGAAATCGATAAGGGTGGAAATGTAAGTGCATTGTACACGGTAAGTGTTACGGCGTGAAGTGAAGCGCCGGCACGCCAGTCGGTAACGAGACAGAGAGGGGGGGAGAGGGGAGAGAGAATCGCACGCTGACCAACTCCTCTCCAGGATGACAACGCGGCAGCAGAGGACGTAAGCGCCGCGACCGACTGGCGACTTGTATGGCAGCGTCAACTCTATTCACTTCGCTTGTACACTATCTAGCACATGCTTGGGCTTGTCTATACTGAAGAGAGTTTATTTTGTACGTCGCTGTTTGCCTGAGACAGGTTAGTGCAATTAACTGTTGCAATTAATGAATTTTATTACAAAAGTTGTGTAATATGATTTGTCTGAATGTTTAGAATTTCTACATACTGTTCGCTAGACAGACCCCACAGTAAGGGGGTGTAGGTAAGAGACAGACAGGTCAGAACATTAGTAAGTATCCCTTTCCTGAACACTTTAAAGAGAAATGCCGAGACAGTGGAAATACAAAATGTAGGCCAGGTGTGTGGAGACCAGAATACATGTTGAGAGAACAAGCTTCATCTCATTCAGTGGTGTGAAACCTATCACAGAAGCAAGCACAACACAGACTGTCGATAATTGGAATTTCGTAGTAATACTCATCACGATACATAATGCAAACATACACCTTTTAAAACAACTGTAAATAGATTATATGCCTACTTGCTTATTACTCGCGCATCTCGATGCTTTCCTCAAAAAATAAAGAGCAAAATACAAAGACTCTCGTCATGTAAAGCAAGTATAGTTGATAGTGTTTCTTTCATCTGCATACATATCGCTAGTACAACGAGATATTACCTGTTACTGAATTCTGTTCTGGCTGTTTGGCTACAAAGTGGTACGAACACTAATTGGCGCACTGCATAAAACACTACACCTTTCTTGGTTATTTTGTTAACTATTGTTTGGGATGCAGCAAACATCCCTGATTACTGATTTGTTCGTCACGGGGAATACACACATTTATCTCGGCATCTTATGTTCAGCGTAATATGAAAATCTCAGTAAGAGGAGGACAATGGGATGCCAGTGATGCAGGCAATAATACCCAATTATTTCTGTCGACTTAACACCATGACAAGTCTAATTAGCGTCTCAGTGTCTTTCGATTATAATTAGTTAGCCTTCTTACAACCTCGTTCTAATACCTCGTGGGAGAAGGATAGTAGATGGAAGGGTACAAAGAAACAATTAGTCTTCTAATGATGAACTGGAACTACACCCATGCGTCTAATTAAGAGGGAAACATTACGAAGGCAATGAATATGCTGGTTAGTATACATTAATTGTATAGAGGTGAAAATGAAAAAGTGCAGTTCTGCACAGTGCCTGCATCTGCACTTCAATTCTTCTCTTCTGAATTTTCAGTTTCTGTCTTAATACATTTAAAAATTATGCGCATTATTACGTGGCACAGGATAATTAGTTTACTGTGTTTCTTGTAGCTTCCACAACAACGTTACAAGTAGAATTTCATGAATGATCACAAGATTGGACCTCGAAATCGATAGCATCGAGGTGCAAATTGTTTGGAAATCAACTTTATCTTACTTTGCGTGACAGGTGGGCGAAGACTTTTATTGTACTGATATATCGTGGTACTTTGTAATTAACCTTGTCACAGTTTCCCACAAAATATATACGAATAAAACACTTGTGATGGAAGATTATACACCTGAATGTTTGATTAATTTGCAGCATTTTCTCTTACCAGTTGTCAAACCACGCGCCTCCTTTGTATCCTATGACACGAGCATGGGATTCTTCTCACATACCGCTACAGAGCCATTCCTAGCACAGCCAGGAATTGGCAACATTGCACTGTCACAGTGTTGCCAAATGCTTGCGACAATCACTTCCACGTATGATACTGAATTGACTCATTCAAATGGAAAGGGAATATCAAGTGAATTTAGTGACTCGAGCTATATAATCCTCATGTAAACTAAGACACTCGGCATTTATTTAGATAAAAAATTGGTCACTTATGTGGAGAATACAAAATTCACTTTTATTATCTTTCATGATGTGTTATGAGGCTGAGCGGCCAATACCATGATGAGAGTGGTGTGCTGGCAGCAGTGTGTCTCATGCCACAGTGAGTCATCGGTTCTAACCGTGGTAGGTGCTAGCGTGTGTGACCTTTTTTTCTGATATATTTTATGCAGCTGCGAATTTACAGAAAAATTCTGTAACGAAATCGGACGAAAACCTGTAACACAACTTACTGGGTCGCACTGCCAAGAGGACTTTATGTGTAATAGTCAGAAAGCAGAGATCTATGACCGCCAAGCTGCTTAGCAATACCAGCATCTCTGAAGAAATTCGAATCGACCGTCAACGATACGAATTTCAATATTGTTCTTCACGTAAGACTCACATGCCAGGGTGATAAGTATGAAGGAAATGAACCTCTTGATTAGTGTAGGGCCTCTATACTTAATGTCCACAGTAGCGATTAGGAACTCTTTGCTGACATTTGCCAACAGCAGATCTCGTAACTTACGTGTTTCAAGCTTCAATTGGATTAAAGGTATGTTATGTAGCAGCGATGGCGAGGCATGACAGAATCTCTGACCAGAGAGTTATTTATCGTTGCTAGTCTGCGCTTGACCGCGCGAGAGTTCAGTTGAGTTGTGAGGCAATAGTTGTACGTAGCGAGTCACGAGAGCATGTAGTTCGTCAGTGCTAGTAGCGCGCGAGAGATAGTCGGAGTTGTGTGTGAGGAGTCGGCGGGCGTCGACATGGGGCTCTGGTCAAGATTCAGGACGAGGTATATTTTTTTAAATAAGGTAATGAAGCAGCATTGCACACATCTGAGAATGTAATGTATCTTAACTGTAACTAATTTATTCAAGAAGCGCCCCAATAATTGTTTTCAAACCAAGCATTTTTAAGAAAAGCAATCATTTGAATTGAAAGAAAGTTTCCCATGCATTTTCTTAAAGAAAAGTTTCACTTAAATTCAAAGTTGCACAGGGCCTAAGATCGAGATTTCGGTCTATTTGCGTTTTCATTGGCACTGAGATTTCATTATCATTGAATTGTCTTACATTTTTGTGGGCAGCTTTCACTTGGTTTAGATTGCTATTTCTCATTTGTCATTGTCAAATTATTTGCTGGGAGCTTACATTAGGTTCTATTCTCATTAACATTTAAATATTGTCTTTCAAAATTTTGCGGGGAGGTTACACTTAGCACGATTTTCATTGCCATTCAAATTTTTGCCATTCAAATTTTTGCCATTCAAATTTTTGCCATTCAAATTTTTGCCATTCAAATTTTTGCCATTCAAATTTTTGCCATTCAAATTTTTGCCATTCAAATTTTTGCCATTCAAATTTTTGCCATTCAAATTTTTGCCATTCAAATTTTTGCCATTCAAATTTTTGCCATTCAAATTTTTGCCATTCAAATTTTTGCCATTCAAATTTTTGCCATTCAAATTTTTGCCATTCAAATTTTTGCCATTCAAATTTTTGCCATTCAAATTTTTGCCATTCAAATTTTTGCCATTCAAATTTTTGCCATTCAAATTTTTGCCATTCAAATTTTTGCCATTCAAATTTTTGCCATTCAAATTTTTGCCATTCAAATTTTTGCCATTCAAATTTTTGCCATTCAAATTTCTCCGGGGAGGTTACAAGCTATCCGGAGAAAAAGTGACAAAATTGCCCATATTTGAATATTTTAAATATCACTTTTGAACAGCGTTCACTTCTCCATTAGTTAATGTATGGACCTCTAAACAAGCAATTTGCCTCAGTAGCTATAGAGCAGGTTCTGAAAGGTATTGACACAATCTCTCGAATACATGGGTTTCTTTATTTGATTCCCTAACACATTACGGTGCGTTTACTCTCTGTGCCTTGGCTAAGTTATTTTTGTCATGGATTCGTATGTGTTATTCTTAAGAATCTCCTGTGGAAGGAAAAAGAACTGGACCACACTTTAATGTCATTGTTTCTGATACAGCATGCTATAATTAATTCTGTACCACATTGATGTATTGCATACTAGTGTAATGAAATACTTTTCAAATAAAAACGGTTTTGTGCCTCCGTTGCTATCGAGTATGAAACAGAAATCGTAGACAGATCTGATGGATCACCACTCAACATTAAAGCATTGTACACCGTCGAGAGTGAGGAGTGGTCCAGAAGTTGTCAGCAGAAGGCGAGGCAGCGCAGTGCCTCAGACCCCCGCCGGCTGGCAGCAAACGGCTGCCGCAGATCTCAAGTGACTGCGATGCTCAGAGGCAGGTGGTCGGCCAAGAAATCTCTCGCTGAAATATTGTTAAACCAAGCTGTTATTACCGATGTGACAGAGAGAAATATATTGTAGATTCACTTTTAATTATACTCATAGCTTCAGCACCAAGAGGAAGGGGGTGATAAACATTTTATCGATATGCGCTTTCAGTTACGGGACGACATATTAGCTAGTCTCGCGTTTTACCTCAAGACTACAGTCGAAGTCAAAGCTTCCTCCGGGAGGTTCCGCCGTATACAAAGTTACCGTATCGAGCAGATTGTGGGACAGAAGTCTGAGGAGAGCACGACTGTATTGTCCACATTACGTGATCGACTCGGCAGTCAATTTTTTGTTCAAGACTGTGTCTGCAACAC